>NC_089776.1:6700417-6787917 GCF_040412425.1 Macrobrachium rosenbergii
GGTATTTGGAACTCGATGGTCGAGAGAATAAAATAAGTCTTTTATGAATTAGGGACAAATTTATCGTCATTCACTGATGCATTTACATACACACACACATACACGCATGTATATATATGATGATTATAATCACTCTGACACGTGATTTATTTATCAGTTATAACCACATCCAGTCTTTTATTCTTCCCGGTTGTAATGAGTGAGATTATATGTATGTATAGAAATATATGTATATATATATATCATATACATATACATATACATATATATATATATATATATATATATATATATATATATATATATATATATATATATATATATGTGTATGTATATATAAAACTCGCATTTTCAAACTTTATGGCATTTTCTCCTCTTGAACACAATACATAAGACTTCGTTCTTTCCTCTCTCTCTCTCTCTCTCTCTCTCTCTCTCTCTCTCTCTCTCTCTCTCTCTCTCTCAGCTACACACACACACACACACACAAACATTCCTTTTACCTTTTTTCTTTATTTTCTTTTTTTTTTTTTTTTTTGCCTTGCAGACATCTGTCAAAAAGATCACGTCGCTTAAGGCCTCACAAAAAAAAAAAAAGCAAGCCTGGGCAACAGGTCTTTGTTCTGCTGAACATGACATAGGGTTGTTAAGTGTTGTTAAGTGTTGTGTTGTAGTTAAGTGTTGTTTTTAAGTGTTCACAACTTCCCTGATGAGTTTTAAATGACATTCGAGTGTCCTCCCAAGCCCGCCACGACAAAGCTGAATAATAAGCATTTTCCAACGCGAAATGCCCATTTTTGTCGGAAGCGACCTGGGCCGAGGGATTGTTCTTGACCTCGCAGGCCACCTTGTTACCCGTTACCCGCTCTCGTTTGTTAGGTGGGATTGCAACCTATTTATTCCCTGATGAGTGTATTTGTTTGATTAGTGAGTAGAGATGAACTTAGTTCGTTTATCTCGAGTCTGTGATTTGTTTGAATTACACTCCTTAAGTATAAGTAACTTGAATTGATATGCATAATATATATATATATATATATATATATATATATATATATACATATATATGTATATATATATAAATAAATAGATATATACACACATATATATATATATATATATAAATAAATATATATATATATATATATATATATATATATTTATATATTCATACACACATACATGCATGCATTCATACACACATACACGTCAATCAAACCGTTCATTAAATCCCTTCAGTGAACCAGGTAAGACTGAATAAAATAGTCCTCCCGCCTATCTTGGAATAAAAAACGCTCTGGAATAATGCTCGTCACGTTTCCCTGTAGTCACCAGGAAACCTCTGGAATTCATTCAGTCATTATTATATTTCATTTCGGTCATTGTAATATTTCATTTCGTCACCTGTGAACTCTTGCTTTTCCAAGCAACTTCCGCCTGGCTCCAGGAAAACTTTCTTCCTTCTTTCATTTTTGGATTTCAATGTTTTCTTGACATTTATTCTTTTACGAGCTTGGTGGCGCGCGCTACGCTGCGCTGGAACCCGGCTCTGCCCGTCATCTCTCCCCTAACTTCCCAATTCCCAACCCACCCCGCCCCCACCCAGGGCGGACGAATGGGTTTGCAGGAGGAGGGTGGACGTGTCATGTCTCCCCTACCCTCCCGATTCCCTACCTACCCCGCCCCCACCTGGGGTGGACAAACAGGTTTGCAGGAGGAGGGTGGATGTGTCAAAGGGGCCACTGACTTGAAATTCAAGCTTCCAAAGAATATTATGGTGTTCATTAGGAAGAAGTAAGAGGAGGTAAGGAGAAAAACTGAAAGAAGAATCTCGCTTATTAAAAAGAAAAAAATAAATTAATAAATAAATTAAAATGTATTAAAATGCAAGGAGAACAGTATTTGGTGAAAGCGAGCAAATATAACATTATACTTTGATATGCTTTTTACATAGATAGATAAATAGATAGATAGATAGATAGATAGATAGATAGATAGATAGATAGATAGATAGATTTGTTGACCACAAAACTACAATCTCCATAATAACAAAAGATTCAGAATGATAATATTTTCATCTTTCAAAGGATAATTTTTTGGGGCCAATGAATATTAAAATATCATACAAACGACAATATTTTCATATCTTTCAAAAGATAATTTTTTTTTTGGTGCAATGAATATCAAACTATAATACAAACGACTTTATAAAAAAATGAATACATTTAAAAAAAATTACGTTCATACATACATACATACATACATACATACATACATACATACATACATACATACATACATACATACATACAACCATCCTTTATTCTATCACCCTTCCCTTCTAATCCTTCGAAGGAGCTCCCCAGGGGAGGACGTGTCAAGACCCCTGGGGTTGGGAGGGGGGAGTACAAATCACAAACAACACCTGCATCAGTGTTCTCTACTCGCCACCTAGGGAGTTCCGGGGCTCACCAGAAATATATACAGCACACCTGGGGTAGAAGTCAGCTGAGCGTGGAAAAGAGGGTGGGGCTCTGTCTAAATGACTCCTCTGAACCATCTTGAGGTACAGAAATGTATGGATTCTTTGTGTACCAAAGAATGTCTCTTGTACTGAAATAAGATGATTTATGAGTTTAGGTGCATTAAAGAATGCATCTTGTAGTTAAATCAAAGATGTATGGATTCTGTGTATCAAAGAATGTACCTCGTATTGAAATACGACGATGTATGAGTTCTCTGTCTATTAAAGAATGTATCTTGTGGTGAAATACGTCGGTGTATGGATTCTCGGTGCATCAAGGAATGTATCTTGTGAAATACAACGATGTATGAATTCTCGATGTATCAAAGAATGTATCCTTTGGTGAAATACATCGATGTATGAATTCTCGGTGCAATAAAGAATGTATTTTGTGGTGAAATTAAAGACTGTGTCTTGCAGTGAAATACATCGATGTATGAGTTCTCTGTGTACCAAAGGATGTATCATGTAGTGAAATTCAACTATGTATGAGTTCTAGATTCATTAAAGAATGTATCCTGTCATGAAATACAACGATTTATGATTTTTCTTTGTATCGAAGGATGAATACAACGATGTATGAATTCTCTGTGTACCAAAGACTGTATCCTGTAGTGAAATACAACGATGTATGAATTCTCTGTGCATCAAAGACTGTATCCTGTAGTCCTGTAATCGAATCAAATATGAATTCATAGAAAAAACGAAAATACAAAACAATTCTGTCTTCCCAAGAGGCTTATGGAGGGAAGTCAAGGCGTGTATACTATAGCGGTCTCTTCTCTCTGAGAGATCTCGAGAAATGGGTTCCATATTCACCCCTGGAAGCCATTAGTGGCCTATCCCAGCTTTGACATTGTGTGCGGGCACAGGCCGATTGACCCTGCTTGACCCGTCTTGACCTGAGTCGCCCGTTAAGACGCCGCAGATTCATTTTTCTGATAAGCTTTGCGGTAGACCCTGCCCTCTAGAAGCAAGCACCTGCGCCTATATTTTTCGTGGCTGATTGACGGGGCATTAAAGGGTAAAAGCTTTCTCTTAGCATTTACAACCTATTTTCCATTCATTCGTTCGTCCAAAACAGTTTTTTTTCTATGTAGTTATTTTTTTGGGGGGTGTAAAGTAACAAATTATACATGAATCACTGCGAAATATACCGCATGCAATAATGTTCCTTGTCAGAAACCTGGTAAAGTAATAATAATAATAATAATAATAATAATAATAATAATAATAATAATAATAATAATAAAAATAATAATAAGTAATAATAATAACAGACACATTCAAGTTCACTGGAGCCATAACTCGAATTCGTTTCCACGTCTACTCATCCCATCTTTTCCTCCCAGGAGCCATAAGCGGCATTAGAGAAATGCCCAAAGCATGAAAGATCCAAAACGGTTTACAACAACTCCTCCTCCTCCTCCTCCTCCTCCCACGCCAACCTGTTTCCCGGGCTAAGGACAAATTAATGAGATTCAGGTGCTAGATCTTGGGTCTGGGGTTGACCTGGCTGTGTTGGGGGCATATTCTTCCACGGGTCATTACCAAGTCGCGCCTTCGGAAGCACAATCCCCAAAACCAACATCTTAATCGGTTTCCCGGCACTCCCTGAAGATTCTCACCCCTGGGTGCGTCCTTTTCGGTGGGGTCTGGGCTCTGGAGAAGAAGAAGAAGAAGAAGAAGAAGAAGAAGAAGAAGAAGAAGAAGAATAGGAAGAAGATCCAGGACAGCCCAACGCACCCAGAGGAAGCGAGTGACTGAGGTCAGATTTTAGATTTACCTTTTTGTGAGTGACCTTTCCTTGCCCACCTTTATGGGTATGCTGAACGTTAGCCCAGTGATTTTTTTGTGATCTTAGAAAATTGGGGATGATATTAGCTGGTAAATGATGGAAAATATTAGCTGGTCAAAAATGAAAATATTAGTAAATGGTGAAAATTAAAGGTTCAACCCGCATGAAGCCACGAAGTTTCTTAATCTTTCAGTACTAATGACTGATAAAGATTTATTTGAATTTTGCTTAAAATATTTTGCTGTTAATTCAGTGCAAAACAATGTTATACAAGATTCAGTACACTAGTTGGGACCACGATGCATATAGCGTTATAAACACAGCAAAACGCCAGCTAGAATCACAATACATGAATTTGAAATATGCAAAACATAAAAAAAAGCAAAATGATAAACGTAATACAGAAGACCAGATGGCAACTCACTTCGTAAAACCAAGTAAAAAATGCGCCGAAGTTTCTTCGGCGCAATCGGAGTTTTCTGTACAGCTGCTGCAGCGTATAATCAAGGCCACTAAAAATAGATCTATCTTCCGGTGGTCTCGGTATAATGCTGTATGAGCCGCGGCCCATGAAACTTTAACCACGGCCCGGTGGTGACCTATCCTATATCGTTGCTGGAAGCACGATTATAGATAACTTTAACCTTAAATAAAATAAAAACTACTGAGGCTATGGGGCTGCAATTTGGTATGTTTGATGATTGGAGGGTGGATGATCAACATACCAATCTGCAGACCTCTAGCCTCAGTAGTTTTTAATTTCTGAGGGCTGACAGAAAAAGTGCGAACTTATATATATATATGTATGTATTTTATATATTTTAATGGGCGGGCTGTTCTTAATTAGTTTATTTCTCAAAATATTATAATATTTAAATACCAGGTTAATATCGATAGTTTTTAAAATGGGCACTGCATGAATGGAATTAGGATGAAACGGTAAAGAGAGAATATTCTTACGTTCTTTGTTAACACTGGTTGGGTTGTAATGTGTCTTTTTGCTTTATTTTTACAAAGTTCTAAAAGAATAGGAGGGTAAATAATGATCTCAGGATTTTTCAGGAATTCCTGGAAGAAGGACAAGCCCTGGAAGGATATATGGAATATATGGAATATAATGACAATATATGGAAGGAGGGCTGGTAGTTCCTGAAAAGGACAGACCCTGGAAGGAGGCATGGAAGATCCTGGAAAGGACAGGACCTGGGAAGAGGCCTGGAAGGAGATCCTGAAAGGGCAGGACCTGGAAGGAGGCCTGAAAGTGCAGGACCTGGAAGGAGGCCCGGAAGGACAGGACCTGGAAATAGATCCTGAAAGGACAGGACCTGGAAGGAGGCCTGGAAGATCCTGAAAAGGACAGGATCTGGGAAGAGGCCTGGAAGATCCTGAAAAGGACAGGGCCTGGAAGGAGGCCTGGAAAGAAGGGAAGGCCATGGAAGGAGGCCTGGAAGGAGATCCTGAAAGGACAAGACCTGAAAGGAGGCCTGGAAGGAGATCCTGAAAGGACAGGACCTGGAAGGATCCCTGGAAGGAGATCCAGAAAGGACAGGACCTGGAAAGAGGCCTGGAAGGAGATCCTGGAAGAAGGACAGGCCCTCGGAGGCTGGAGGCCGCAGGACCTAATACACTTCCCCATTTCGGAGAATGAAAATTGTCACCTGACTACACCCTTCCTTCCTGCCTCCCCAACTTTCCACTCCGCTCCCGGGACAGGAAACACCAATGGGACGGTCCATTTACTCCACTTGGATATTAATCAGATAAAACTGGCCATCGCTAATTAGTTAAACACCTGAAAATGACTCGCTTCCGGCCGGAAGTCGTTAGGAGGAGCGGCGTCGATTGTCAAGTGGTCATTATCTGCTCTGCAGTTAGGGCGATGAAATGAGGCCAATTTTGTCTGGTTCCAGTCGATCTTTGCTTAGTATTTTATTATGGAAATGGAGTGGAACTGGAATTGGAATATGGGATTCAGGCAAAAGGCCAAACGCTGGGATCTATGATGATGAGGTCATTCAGCGCTAAAATGGAAATTGACAGTAAAGAAGGTTTTTCAGTTGCATTATGCAACAATTGTTAGGAGATGGTTGAGGAAAGTAAGGTGGAAGAGATTTATAAACGGAGGGACAGTAAAAGGAACGAAAGGGGTTTGTAGCAACTAAGGCCCATGGAAGGGACGCCGCAAAGAACCTTATTAAGTAACGCCTACAGTGCACCGCGTGAGATCATTATTTTGCAGTCACTAGAGCATCCGACGGGAGATGAAAACCGACGCATCTGTCGCCACGAAGCGACAAACCAAACGACAAAGCGGTGGGCGTCAGGTTCCTCATTTGCGGTCACGAGTTAGCAGCAAGCCAGTCACAGCCAGCCAGTAACCGCTGTTGTCCACAAACGGCTGCTGCGGCTGTTCCCGATCTCCGGTTTTGTGTGTTTTCGGACGTAATTGCTGTTTGCGCTCCTCAGCGGATGTGACAAAAGCGCCACGTTTGTCGACGGGATGCTTTTGTTTTCTGCCCAGCCTCAGTTCCCATTTCTATGATACACATACTGTATTTATATATCGTAAACATTAAGCTACAAATGTCGTTCAGTATCCAGTTCGCTCTACCTCGGAAATAACAGAGAAAGAAAATTATATAATTAATAATAATAAGTGGTTCGACGCCTGGCGGAATCGATCCACCGAGCAGCGAGATCCAACGACTGCAGAGGCGCTTCTGGCTACTGGGTTGTAAACGTCTTACTTTTGCAAGTTAGAATGAAGAGTAGATTTTAATAATAAGTATAAATAACCTATTGGGCGTTCAGAACATAAATATAACCAAGGACCTTGGGTATAACAGGTTATAGGTTTGTACCCAGTGAAGAATACAGATTAGGAATATTACTTTTGCAAGTTAGACTGAAGAGTAAATTTTAACAGTTAGTATATAATAACCTATTGGGCAGTTCCAGGACCTTGGGTATAACAAAGGTATAACCCCATACAAAAATGGACCTTGGTTATAAAAAGGAAGAAAGAATATTAGGTTTACTTTTGCAAGTCAAGAATGAAAATAGCAAAGGCACAAAGCTAACCAAGGTGTATAACAGTCATTAGATCAGTACATGTTTCTTGTAGTCGTTTCTCGTGGTTTCCTAATAGATGGCTGTTCTTTCTTTGTCGCATCAGCCGCCACTTTCTCTCTCTCTCTCTCTCTCTCTCTCTCTCTCTCTCTCTCTCTCTCTCTCTCTCTCTCTCAGAAGTGTTGGCGTCACTCCACAAAAAAACGGCAGTCCGTCATTTATGGCTTCCTTAGACCTTTATAGACCGTGGCCCTTTCAGGCGATGTCTGAAGGTAGACAGTGTCTTTGTAGTCTTTACTTAATGGCCAGCCATTTGGTCAGCCACTCTAAGCTAATTCCTTCCTGGAGAAATAACTTCTCGTACCAGAATGAACTCATTCTTGTAACTCATTCTTGTTCCTAAAATTATAGTTCAACGAGTTATTTCCTCATTCTAACTCATCATCTCATCTTCTTCCTTTCCTGTTGTGGTTTTTTTAGATTTCTGTAAAAGAAAACTGTTGTGCCGGCTTTGTCTGTCCGTCCGCACTTTATTCTGTCCGCACTTTTTCTGTCAGCCCTCAGATCTTAAAAACTATAGAGGCTAGAGGGCTGCAAATTGGTATGTTGATCATCCACCTTCCAATTATCAAACATACCAAATTGCAGCCTTCTAGCCTCAGTAGTTTTTATGGTTTAGTTAACCATAAACGTGCTTCCGGCACCGCTATAGGTACCAACAACACAGGCCACCACAAGACCGTGGTTGAGTTTCATGGACAGCAGCTAAGAGTTCCATGGGCCGTGGCTGAAAGTTTCATACAGCATTATACACAATACAGAAAGCTCAATTGCATCGAAGAAACTTCGACGCATTTTTCACTTGTTTTAATTTTTATATATAAAACTTGCCTTGGTCAGGCATCATCAGACGTAATTCACCAGTACTAAAAATCCTACATAAACATTAAAGCCTGTCTGGTTCTCTCTCTCTCTCTCTCTCTTGTCGCCAAGGGGTGAAACGAAAGATTCCGTTGAGAGAAAGCGGTTTCTCTCCAGAGGTTCGCGGGTCACACCAAGATGCACTTTGTAATTACGGTCGTTTTCTGGTCTTAATTTCCTCACTTCACACTTTACACGAGTAACTGCGTCGTCAACTGCGTCAAGAACTCACTAGAGCTAACTTTTATCAAGCTGAACTTTTTATCAACAACTGATGTTTAATAGAGCTAACTTTTATCAAGAACTGCTGTTTACTAGAGCTAACTTTTATCAAGAATTGCTGTTTACTAGAGCTAACTTTTATCAAGAACTGCTGTTTATTAGAGCTAACTGCTGTTTACTAGAGCTAACTTTTATGCTGTTTCACCAGAGCTAACTTTTATCAACAACTGCTGTTTACTAGGGCTAACTTTTATCAACAAGTGCTGTTTACTGGAGCTAACTTTTATCAAGAACTGCTGTTTAATAGAGCTAACTTTTATCAAGAACTGTTCTGTACCAGAATCACCCACCACTATATCAAGCTGTTTTCAAGGGGATTTTCATACGTCATCATGTCATTCATTAAAATCGACTTTTCTTTAAAAACTACTGAGGCTTGAGGGCTGCAAGTTGGTCACCCTCCAATCATCAAACATATCAAATTGCAGCCCTCTAGCCTCCTCAGTAATTTTATTTCATTTTATTTTATAATCCTTCTGGCAACGCAACAATTGCCGGCTGATATTGTTTGGAAGCTTGAATTTCAAGTCAGTGGAATAATAATAATAATAATAATAATAATAATAATAATAATAATAATAATAATAATAATAATAATAATAATAATAATCAATGGTCCTTTTGTGAGCTTGTTCCATATAAATAGGGTTCATCTTCTGAATAAAAATAATAATAATAATAATAATAATAATAATAATAATAATAATAATAATAATAATAATAATAATATATACAGGTAATAATAATAATAATAATAATAATAATAATAATAATAATAATAATAATAATAATAATAATAATAATAAATATATAATAATAATAATAATAAATAATAATAATAATAATAATAATAATAATAATAATAAAATGCAATAATTAACATGCATACAGGTACTGCTCTGTACCTCTTAACGATAAAGAAGAAAGATAAAATAATAAAAAAATATATTTGCTTTTAACGTTTAACTATATATATATATTCAAGTTTAACTATATATCCCAAATGACCAACGCACTCCCAGAATGACCAAAGCCATCAGCCAACGAACCCCAGCCATCACGAACCCCGTCACCTTGACACCACTGTTATAATTTCACTTCGAACATGTCATAACTCTTCCTCTAACCCCCCCCCCTTCCCCCAAACCCCCCAAAACCTCCCCATGAAAGAGAGATGATGATACCTGACATGAATGAGCAGCGCTCGCCCGCACCTCACTTCTCGCTAATTTCGCAAAAAAAAAAAAAAATGGGGGGGGCCACTGCTCAAAAAAATAAAAAAAAGAGAATAAAAAACAAAGAGAAGCATAAATGGTTGGAATTACCCCAACCTGAAACAGACGTAAGATCGACGCTTTTCCAGATGCAGAGCAGATTTTCGACCAGTTCGGGAAAAAAGCTTTTTCTGAAGACTCTGAAATGCTTCGATTCTTCTTTGCGGGTCCAGACGGGAATGTTTACATTTCTCGGAGTCTCCGCGTTTCACGAGTCTCTCTCACGCTCTTCGAATGGGATTCCAAGCTCTTCGGTGAAAACGTTTCTAGCCCCGTCTTGCCCCGGAGAAAGAAGTCCCGAAAGTCCTCCTCAGTCAGTCAGGAGAAACGCTCGTGCGTCCGTCCATCTACACCATTTTGGGAAACGAGCGAATGAAACTGGAAACGTGAACCGGAGAGCAGCGGAGAGTCGAGATATATTTGCAGTTGTAGTTTTTACTGTGAGAGTTCCAGCGTTCCGTGTCTGTCCGTCTGTCAGCTCGATAGCTCCTTATGAGCCCGGACGAAAACACGGCAAATTATGCAGAGGCGTGGAGGGAGAAAATCGGGGGGCACCACACACACAAAAAAAAAAAGTACAAAAAAATTACAAAAAAAACCAGAGGGTCATTTGCGTACCTCGGGAAAGATTTCCAGATTTCCAGGTTTCCAGGCGAGGTAAACGGCGAGTAGACGGGAGTAGGGATGCTGGATGCTGTGTAGAGCAGTGGTTCTTAACCTTTTTAAATGGATGTATCCGTTTCAAATCAGCAGTCAGTTCTCGCACCCCCTGAATTGCTGAAATAAAAAAAAAAAAGTCTAAAATATAAAGTTGATGTGTATTAATGACAAAACCACATTTTTATATCTTCATTCACAAAGCTTACAATAATAATAATAATAATAATAATAATAATAATAATAATAATAATAATAATAATAATAATTATTATTATTATTATTATTATTATTATTATTATTATTATTATTATTATTATTATTTTATTTTATTTTATTTTATTATTTTTGCAGAAAAAATAACATGCGTAAATAAAAAAATAAAATAAAATTAAATAAAATAAATTAGATAATAATAATAATAATAATAATAATAATAATAATAATAATAATAATAATAATAATAATAATAATAATAATAATAATAATAATAATTAACAAATACTCATAGTACCATGAGTCTTGAAATGGAGAAACACATCCAATTATTTATGGGTACAGATAATAATAATAATAATAATAATAATAATAATAATAATAATAATAATAATAATAATAATAATAATAATAATAATAATAATAATGATCTCATTCTGTTTCAGATATTTACCCACGACTTACGAGGTATTAATCCTTATAAATTTACCCAGAGTAGTGCTGATGGCTTAAGAATATTAACCTCAAGTTTATTCTGTTCTATTCCATTAAAAAGGTTATATAGTTTCACGACTACATCGGCTGGAAGGGTTAAAGTTGCTAATTGTGCTGATAGAGCACCATGGGAAATTATCACAATGATAACAGGATACTGAACTTTATATAGCGCTGACTTATAAAATAAGTCGTCCATTTTCCAAACACTGACATATATTGTAGTGCAATAAAGATTGTATCTGCGTGTTGCCATCGAACAATAAAAGTTATCATTAGATCTGGTGTCAGCCGAGAGTGTAACGGAGCGAACAATATAGCAATGCGACAGAACGAAAATCAGATATGAAATGAACCACAGGAAATGTTAACTTTTATCAAGTCTCTCAGTTCTTTATTTACTTTTATTGTCGATCCCCTTGGAATACAGATCACCTGGGACTGCATTAAACATCTGTTAGACGGCAGATGTTGTGAACCTTTGGTAGAAAACGGAACCTGTGGGGAATTCATCCAGAGAGAATAAAATGAATGTGATCTTGTTTGGAACCAAGTCCAGTCAGGATATTGCTATCTTAATGACAAGAGATCCCCGTAGGGGGTTAGTGCAATCAATGCAACCTCGTGCGGTGCACTGCAAGCATTACTTAAGGTTCTTTGCAACGTCCCTTCCTTAGGCTTCACCCAGAGAGAATAAAATGAATTTGATCTTGTTTGGAACCCAGTCAGGAAATTGCTTTCTTAATGACAAGAGATCCCCGTTTAGTGCAATCAATGCAACCTGCTTTGCACTGTATTCTTCTTTGCAATGCCCCTTCCTTCCATCTGTAACTTTCCCTTTTACTGTACCTCCTCTCATATTCTCTTTCTTCCATCTTACTTTCCACCCTCTCCTAACAATTGATTCACAGTGCATCTGGGAGGTTTTCCTCCTGTTACACCTTTCAAACTCTTTACTGTCAATTTCCTTTTCACCGACGAATGACCTTATAGGTCCCAGTGTTTGGCCTTTGGCCTAAATTCTATATTCAACTCAGTTACAAGAGATAAAATCATTTCTTCTGAAAATCAAATCACCAGCAGTACTCCTATTTCAAAGCCATTATTGGAGAAGATTTTTTTTCCACACAAGAAGCACAATCTTGAGATTCTTTCGCATTCATGTTATTATGAAAACCAGATACAGGAATAGATAATCACCGGAAACAAATGTAACAAAAGCACACGCAGGCACAAGGGAAAGTGCTTTTCATAGAACAACTGAAAGTATTGAAAGAAATTTAGTATGAAAAATAAAGTAAGGCTGCAGATTTGAAAGCTAAGAATGGCTGGTGTTAGAAATATTTGGTTAGTATGCTGAGTTGGGAGACAGGGATATTCAGTGTTACTTGAGTGGGTCAGGGCAAGGCGCCCCAAGTTAGGTTAGGAAAGAAAGGTCCGGTTAGGTCAGGTCATGGCGTTCTAGGAAAGGTTAGGATTTCTCACGCTTTTCCCTGTCTCCAACCTGCATCCTCTCCGGGTATTTTGATTTTCCTGTTGATTTGCGATAATTTTTGAGAACATTTTAAACATTGTGATGTATTCAACCTGGGAAGGAAAAACCCTGTTAATTTCCTTTTGGATTTCAAGGCTTTCATTGAAAAAGTTTTAAAATATTAGGAATGATCAAATACATTTAAGTATATATACAGATATATATACACATATATATATATATATATATATATATATATATATATATATATATATATATATATATATATATATATATATATCATAAACTGAATATGCATAGCGATTTCCCAGGAGCGACCTTTGAGACATTTTTTTATATATATGACCCGTAACGTCTCCGCGTCAGACGATATAATCTCCTGAAAGAGATGCACAAGAATAAGAAGAGGAGTCCTTCTTCTGGAGGTTAATATCCTCATATTCCCATAATGGCCTTTCTCCTGCGAGTCCTCGGAGGACCGCCCGAAAGGAGCTACGTTCTTCACGGACTCTTCGACAAAGGCCCCCAAAAACAAATAGTGTGTCGACAGAGAGGCATTTCTCTCCTCGGTTGCTCCGATGGCAAAAAAATGGACAGCCGACCAGCCTGCTAAACTAATATCTCCTATTCACATAATGCCTCTCTCTCTCTCTCTCTCTCTCTCTCTCTCTCTCTCTCTCTCTCTCTCTCATCTTCCATAAGTCGTCAGCGCCTGGAGTCCAGCGAGGCGGGTAGGTAGGTAGAGGTATTCCAGGTGGAACCGCAAGGGGCTTGCTCCTCCTCCTCCTCCTCCTCCTCCTCCTCCTCCTCCTCCCCTCCCCCTCCTCCTCCTCCTCCTCCTCCTCCTCCTCCTCCTCCTCCTCCTCCTCCGCGGAGACACACAAAAACAATCCGCTGGACCTGAGGCATTTCCAGATGGATTCCACTTAAGGAGTTTGGTAATCAGAGGTGCTAACATGTACACACTAACCCGCTCACCCACAAGAAAATAATCTTATGCAAATTGCTCGAGTCAGCCAATATCATCTTACCTCCAGTCCTCGCTTGTTCTCTCGCTCGCTCTCTCTCTAGTTCTCTCTCTCTCTCTCTCTCTCTCTCTCTCTCTCTCTCTCTCTCTCTCTCTTCTCTCTTTGTCTGTCTGTCTGTCTCTCCGTAAGAGTGTGAAAGCTGTCTTCAGCTCTTTCTGTTTGAGAGATATACACTCTCTCTCTCTCTCTCTCTCTCTCTCTAAGAGCATGAAAGATTTCTTCAGCTCTTTCTTTTTGAGACACCCTCTCTCCCTTCTGTCTCTCTCTCTGTCTCTCTGTCTCTCTCTCTCTATCTGTAAGAGCTTGAAAGATTTCTCCAGCTCCTTCTTTCTGGGAGTCTCTCTCTCTCTCTCTCTCTCTCTCTCTCTCTCTCTCTCTCTCTCTCTCTCTCTCTCTCTCATGAAAGCTCTCTCTCAGACCATCTTTTTGTCACAACCCCTTCTTTTAAGTCTCTCTCTCTCTCTCTCTCTCTCTCTCTCTCTCTCTCTCTCTCTCTCTCTCTCTCTCTCTCTCATAGATAAAGTAGCAGCCAAACTCCTTCTCTTGCAAACGCTGGTTCATTCGTATGTGTGTGTGTGTTTTTTTTTTTTTTTTTGTCTTAAATTCTTACTATGTAATTGATGTTTTCGTTCTAATACTCTCTAAGTTAATAGGAGGAATGTCTAATTGATAATCTATTCTTTTCGACACCATTCGATTGAAACTGTCAGCATATAGAGAACTGCTCTGACAGTAAGCCCCCTCTTCGACTTGTGATTGCGAAGTTAACCACGATATTTCTGAAGGTTACCGAGACATCAAAATGTATTCAGCCAAAACAGTTTTTTTTTTTTTTAAACATCTGTACACAAGACTGTGTGTTCAGTTCTAAAGTTGTCAGTAACCAAAAGTGGTCAGTTGCCCTAAAATAATCTCAGTCTTTGCGTACATTATCCAGAAATAAAACTGACTGTTCAGTCTCAAAGTCGTATGGTCAGTTGCCCTAAAATAATCTCAGTCTTTGCGTACATTATCCAGAAATAAAACTGAGCGATCAGTCGCAAAGTTGTGTGGTCAATTATCCTAGAATAATCTCAGTCCATCCTCACCCCATCAGACCAGTCGAGACAAGCTTTGAGATTAAAATGTTTCGTTCTAACAAAGAAGAAAATTCAAATGAAAACAAATGCGATGTTTTCTGCTTCATGCAAGCGAGAAATTATTTTTACAGGGCGCACAAAATGATCCTGTATCTTAAATTTCCAAATTGCTGAGAATTAGAAATTCACCCCTGTGTTACACGATCCTGTAATCGGGAACCTAACACAATCATTTGTGAATCTACTCAAAATAATTTAGTGTCTTACCGTTTATCACAAACGCGTTGCATTTTACGTTAAAGCGACCGAGAAAGTATGGTGTGTTTTTTGTTTAAGATGATTTGCAGAAAATCTCAGTCATTTTAGATTATTCCGTGAAATCAACTTTACATGCTGAGGTCTCAGATTCAATAACTTGTTTTACAGAATTTGAGATCAAAATTCCGACGTCGCTGAAACTGTTACAAAAAGTTCGTAATAAAATATATTAATTTTTGGTGGACGAAATACATCTTAATTTTTCATTTTGTTTAAATTATTATTATTATTATTATTATTATTATTATTATTATTATTATTATTATTATTATTATTATTATTATTATTATTATTATTATTCAGATGACGAACCCTATTCATATGGAACAAGCCCACCAAAGGGGCCACTGACTTGAAATTCAAGCTTCCAAAGAATATTATGGTGTTCATTAGGAAGACGTAAGAGAAAGTTAAGGAAAATAAAGAAAGAAGAGATCTCACTTATTAAAGAGAAAAATAAACTAACGAATAGATAAAAATGTATTCATATGCAAAGAGAATATCATTAGGGTTGTAACGCATTGCACTTAGCTTGAACTTTTGAAGAAATGCAATTAAGCAAGCAGTATTACCTGGGTGAATCTTTTGTACGCTTTTAATGCTTTTCATATAAGGTAAAAAAAAAAAACTGAGTCTACAATGCATAGTTATCTACAATTCAGTACAAAATTTGACATTTTGAATTCTGTCGATTGACCTGAAAATAACGACTGATACTAACTTTCTCTAGCAATAGGTTTATGATTCCGTTTTTAAAATCTCCCTCTCTCTCTCTCTCTCTCTCTCTCTCTCTCTCTCTCTCTCTCTCTCTCTCTCTCTCTCTGAAATCTTTTTACAGAAAGCTATATATAATCTCATCAGACACCTGTTTGGTTGCGCACAGTCAAACACATGATAAAATTAGTAATTTAGAAGCTCATATGTGGTACACATTCATGACCTGCTTAACAAGTAAAAAAATGCGCCGAGGTTTCTTCGGCGCAATCGAGTTTTCTGTACAGCCGCGGCCCATGAAACTCAGCAACAGTCCGGTGGTCGCCTGTGTTGTTGGTACCTATGGTGGTGCCAGAAGTACGATTATGGCTAACTTTAACATTTAATAAAATAAAAACTACTGAGGCTAGAGGGCTGCAATTTGGTATGTCTGATGACTGGTGGGTGGATGACTCACATACCAATTTGCAGCCCTCTAGCCTCCGTAGTTTTTAAGATCTGAGGGTGGACAGAAAAAAAGTACGGACAGAATAAAATGCTGATGGACAAACAAAGCCGGCACAATAGATTTACAGAAAACTAAAATGAAAAAAGTATACAATAGGAAAGAGCTAAAATTACCGACGGCAAAAACGTTTTATTCAGAAACTTTCCAAGCGAACATTGAAGCCTGTGCCACAGAGCTCGCACGCACCTGACAGCGTGGTGCCAGGTACAAGTGTCCTACAAAAGAGGCCGTTAAAAGCCCAGAAGCCTCCTGCTTGTCGAAGGTCGACAGTCAATTAAGTTTAACGAGTCATAAATGAAAGTGCCTGGCACTGGCACCAGTGCCGGGAGGAGATCGAAGCCTCTGCTCGTAAATTTATTGTTGGCACTCAGAGACACAGGCAGGTGTTGATTGAATTATCTGGCCTGAACATATTGCTCCCTTCCGTTTTAGAAGTTTTCAAAAACCATAAATAATAGATAATTAATTGTTGAGCTATTCCAAACGTTGAACAGACGAATATTGTCATTAGTTCTGCTCGTAAATTTATTTTTGGCATTCACAGACACAGGCAGGTGTTGATTGAATTCCCTGGTCTGTATTTATTGCTCCCTTCCGTTTTAGATGTTTTTCAAAAACACATATGACAGATTATGAATTACTGAGCTATTCTGAATACTAAACAGACGAATGTTGTCGTTAGTATGTACGTACATACGGTACAAAAAGAAATCTGATACTTATATGGCAGGTTCCTTTCAGTCCTGTTTTTATTATAGTCGTTATGCAAATATGCAGATACACTCAGCTAACAGCAATAATTGTAGAGAAATTTATAATAGCACATTGCACGTAAAAAGCACGGCACCTTTGAGAGAGAGAGAGAGAGAGAGAGAGAGAGAGAGAGAGAGAGAGAGCGATATAAGTTTTACCTCACATAACTTAAAAATTATGTCTTTTGGACGGTATTTATAAATATGAAAGATTACCAAATGGTGGGCGGAGATTATCCTCAACACAAATAAGACAAGAAAATAGAGATATAGCAAAATGGCGATATAGATGGTGATATAATGAAAAGAGAACAATTCTGCCCTAAAATGGAAGACTGCAGTATCTGCAAAAATACAAAACTGAGAAAAATGGTAGGTACTCTCTTGCCTTACTACTGATTTTGCAGATACTGCAAATGGGCCCCCTTAAATACTCCTGGAAAGCACTGAAGAATCATTCTGAAACTGCAGTAACTTGCGTATTAGCGTTTCACGAGCCCAATAGGTGGCAAATCTCAATTTCGAAAAAGTACAGAACTGAGAAAAATGGTAGATAGTGCAGTTTTCCCTTGTCGACTTAGCGTGACTTTGTCGAAAAGGAGACAGAGTAATTCATATGACTTAGTATTTGATTCTAGCGTTCATTTGAAGGCTCAATGCAGTTTGTCATTCACTGGTATCGCCTATTTATATATATCATTATATATTCTAAGGACAAACGCTCTCTGGAACACTAAACTTAACAACGTCGACAGATGAACTGATAAATCAACAGATATATTTCCCCCAATTTCCTATGCAGCAACAGTAGCCATCGATACGAAGATTCTTCGGCGCAATCGATTGTTCTGCACAGCGTATAATTCTGTATGAAACTCATCCACGGCCCATGAAACTCTTAGCCGGGGCCAATGAAACTTTCAGCCACGGCCCAACGATCAAATATAGATTCTGCATCCTGGAAAGAGCTTCGCCAAGACAGTGGAACCATCAGAGGTCTCCCATTGGTCAGAAATACCCGAGACCGAACTAATTTTTATTTTAATGTCCTTTTCTTCGACATTCGCCAATTTACTGCCTGCCCCCCGGAGGAAAACTCTGGCTCAAAATTATACGACTCCATCACGCGGGAAATTGGACGGGAGAAATACCTGGCCCGCCTCCCCACACCCCAAAAAAAAAAAAAGAAAATAGACCAATCTTGCAATTTCGAAACTATAATGCATTGTTATTCTTTCGGCACTAATTAGCGGCATTTCCAGCCAAGCACCGGGGCTTGCGTTCAGCCTGCTTATCACGGGGTTCTTCGTGGGCAAATGCATGATGTGTTCATAAGTGCAATCCTCATAAGAACACCCATAAAATTTAATGAGGGTTATCAGCCGCTCTCTGCTACAAGCTAACTGGAGCGAGAATTGCAAGATGGCGGACACACGCAAGCGCATTCACATACGCAGAATACACAGGCAGACAAACCACACATAAACACACATACACACACACATACATACACATTCACATACAGTAAACAGGCAGACAAACCACACATACACTCTCACACGCACACACACAGGGAGAGTCAGGGAGAGTTTAAATTTTCAAACCATTATTTCTCACTCATCTATTCACGACCATCTTTGTTTCACTGCAAATGTCTAAATGACACATACAGGCTGCTCTATGAGGCAAGAGCCCGTGCTGGCGTAAAGCCAGCTCAGTCAAAAACAGCAGCAACGGGGAGAGAGATTGACAGCTGGGTGATGGAGGCATAAAAAACAAGCAAAAAATCGGGTTTTCTGTACAGCAGCTACAGCTTATAATCAAGGCCACCGAAAATAGATCTATCTTTCGGTGGTCTCGGTATAATGCTGTATGAGCCGCGGCCCAGTAAACTTTAACCACGGCCTGGCGGTGGCCTATCCTGTATCGTTGCTAGAAGCACGATTATGGCCAACTTTAACATCAAATAAAATAAAAACTACTGAACCTAGAGGCCTGCAATTTGGTATGCTTGATGACTGGAAGGTGGATGACCATAATACCAATTTGCAGCCCTCTAGCCTCAGTAGTTTTTTAAGATCTGAGGGCGGACAGAAGAAAGTGCGGACAGAATAAAGCGCGGACGGACAGACAAAGCCGGCACAATAGTTTTCCTCTACAGAAAACTAAAAAGAGAGCGAGTAGGCTAAATGGAAAGACGGAATGATAAATGCATAAAAAGGTAGATATTTTGGAGAGGAAATAGAGTAAGATCGAGAAGGACAACTGGGTAAGATTATCTCTATATTCACCAATGTAATGTATAAGGTCAAAACGATAATTACAAAACTGAACACACGCTATATTTGCATATACGAGTTTGAGGAATACCTTCAGTAACTTTAAAAGGAATACCACCGATGCGAAGAAGAATATAATAATTATATTGATCGTTCTTTTTTTTTTTTTTTTTTTTTTTACATATTACGTTTCCAAATACTGAACACGAAAGAGAAAGCACTGATAATTGAACAAAGTGAACTAAAGATTACTGGCGTCCAAGGCTGAACAAAGCATTAATTCAAAGAATAATGAAGTTAATGAAACTAATTAGTGAATATTTTAATAATAATAGTGGCAAGTCTGAGGTTATTTAGAGGTTTGTTCAACTGCCAAACTAATACTTTTTCGTCGATTATAATGTTTAATGAAGTGTTTAACCTTCTCCAACAACAGAGGTACAGCCAGAGTCAAAAGTCGTCATGCAAAACTGTTCTACTACATACAGTACACTGTATTTAGTCCCCAGGGAACGGGAACGGACTGTTTAATGTAAATTACGATAAGTTCTGTTAGTGAGCAACTGTTTTTCTTGTTTTATCATTCTATATTACCTGAAATCTTCTTTAGACCTATGGCTAATAGAAGGCGCCAGTTGGGGAAGCCAACAGGCAACCACATTCTGTTCTTTAGACCTATGGCTAATAGAAGGCGTCTACTAGGGAAGCCAATAGATAACCACATTCTGTTCAGTCTCGAAATTTCAGACCAAGAGGCACCAAAGACCTATGGCTAACAGAAGACGCCAAACGGAGTAGAACTCGCCGGTCACAAGTCGTTAAGGGCATCATCTGTAAGTAAGGAGCACATACCCCGGGTAGGGAGGGACGGGGAGGGGGAGGAGGGGGCGCCAAGCGTTGACATAATAACAGTAATTTGGGGCAGTAATGCCCACGTTGGCACGGTTACTCGTGACTGAGGCAAATACTGGACGTTTTCTTCCGAGATAAGATGTGAATATATACATTTTCCATTTTTTCGGAAGGCGGAACGTTGTAAAATGGCTGACTGTCATTTTACAGAGAGAGAGAGAGAGAGAGAGAGAGAGAGAGAGAGAGAGAGAGAGAGAGACAGACAAACAGACAGACAGACAGAGAGAGAGACATAACAGACAGACCTAACATAAAAGAGAGATGAAAGGGACCCAACCCAACAGAGAGAGAGAGAGACAGACCCAGAGAGAGAGAGAGAGAGACAGACAGACAGACAGACAGACAGACAGAGAGAGAGAGAGAGAGAGACAGAGAGAGACAGACAGACCTAACATAAAAAGAGAGATGAAAGAGACCCAACAACGAGAGAGAGAGAGAGAGAGAGAGAGAGAGAGAGAGAGAGAGAGAGTGACAAGGAGTTACAAGGATCGTCAGGATGTCTCAAAGACTTATCAGTCCATCCGAGGAGACATCATGTGTTCACTCATCTCTAGGAGCAGGCCCTACCGTTCAGTCACAGAGAGAGAGAGAGAGAGAGAGAGAGAGAGAGAGAGAGAGAGAGAGAGGATTCCCTCCACCTTTTACTCTCCTCACCCCAAAAACAAATTCCCTTTTCTCCGAGCAGGAGCAGCAAGAGCAAGACATGTCAAGCGTGTTTCTCCCTTCACAGCTTAACATTCTCTCCTCTCCCATTCTTCAACGTCTACGATCACCTTGATCTTTTTTTTTTCCACCCTCTTCTTCTTCTTCTTCTTCTTCTTCTTCCCTCTTCTTCTTCTTCTTCTTCTTCTTTACCTCCTTCTTCTTCCTCCACCTTCTTCTCCTTCTTCTTCTTCTTCTTCTTCTTCTTCTACCCGTGTTCTTCTCGCCTGGCCCCTCCCATGCGTGTACCGCGTCCATCCTCTCTCCCATATTTGCAAGTCAATGCTGACCCCGGAAAGGACCTCGGGGAACGAAATTTGAAACGGCGATCGCCGACCGAGATTAGGCATCGCCTGTTAGAATAATGAGGACGAAAACTTAAGTTACCCAGAGTATCATTTCCCGGGAAGCGGAGATGGCGATTTGCATAGAAAACGGGAAGAGCAGCAACTTGCATTGCTCACAGGGTTTTTAAGAATTTTGGGTGTCATAAGAGGGAGAAAGGCGGTATGGCCCACTTTTACTGGAAGAAATGATTTCAGGCGTTCAGCATCAGGAGAAGGGCGCCTCGCCTCAGCTTTTGAAAATGGCGTTTTTCGCCTGATCAGCTTTAAAATAATCCTCATTTTTCTCCCCCAAAAAGGGTGGGGTGGGGTTTAACTATAATTTTTTAATGCATATTATTTTATTCCTGGTTTCAAATACTTCATCTCATACAAAATTCAACTTTGTATCTTGAAAAATAAAGAAATTAGAGCAGGTTGAATTTCCAAAAATTTGATGGCTTATAACTCAAAATTTTTGTGGGGAGAGGCCCCTAATGCCGAATGCCTCATTTGTATTAATGACAGAAAATATGTAATGCGCATTGAATATAATATGTTATTTGTTGGTGGGTTTATTAGCACGCTTTTACGCCCCATTTGATGTGAATTAGTTTGTCAATAAATCTGTAATTCATAAATAAATAAAAATAATGAGGTATTAACAGTAAGAAGCATGATGGTAAATATAAAAAAATTACTAATCTTTATTATAAATATATTCAATGGCAAACTGAAGATGAAAATGATAAATTTTAAAGATGCTACAATTATAAACATTTTCAACTATGCTGCCTTTGTGGAATATCTCTTTGAAAACTGGAATGCAAGGAGGCACTTTTTTTACTTTTCTGTAAAAGAAAACTATCGTGCCGGCTTTGTCTGTCCGTCTGCAATTTTGTCCGCCCTCAGATCTTAAAAACTACTGAGGCTAGAGGGCTGCAAATTGGTATGTTGATCATCCACCCTCCAGTCATCAAACATACCAAATTGCAGCCCTCTACTCTAATTAGTTTTTATTTCATTTAAGGTTAAAGTTAGCCATATTGGTGCTTCTGGAAATAATATAGAATAGGCCACCACCGAGTCATGGTTAAAGTTTCATGGGCCACGGCTCATACAGCATTATACTGAGACCACCGAAAGATAGATCCATTTTTGGTGGCCTTGATTATAAGCTGAACAGAAAACTCGTTGCGCCGAAGAAAATTCGGCGCATTTTTTACTTTTTTTTTTTTGAGGTTACGACAGTTTCCAGATTGATGTCAGTTGAATGACTGGTCCACATGTTATATATTGCCTTAGGTGACCTTAAAATCATCCTTTTTATCAAAGCAATTTATTACCTCAGTATGAAACTGACTCACATTCTATAGGCCAAATTCTAGCCTGGCTATATTTTGAGCTCCTATCAGCACGGAAAGCGAGTCTTGCAAGCAATATCTTCTGTTAGTAGTAGTATGGAAATTAGGTCAACGAAGACTGAAACACAGTAATAAAAAAACATGAAACATACAATATATTCGCATCCTGTTGGAAACCTTACACGTTCAAATAAGGCCTGTATATTAAAGGATAAACTTTGCGCCCCTATCAGTACGGAAACTGGGTCAGAGAAACCAATGAAACACAGTAATAAAAAAACGTGAAACATGCAATATATTCATATGGAACAAGTCCACCAGAGGGGCCAATTGACTTGAAATTCAAGCCTTCAGAGAATGCAATTTTCATAAAAAAAGGTCACTCATTATAAGAGAAATAAATTAACAAATGATTAGGTGACAAACCGTTTCCTCAGTGCTTGCAGGAGAGAGAGAGAGAGAGAGAGAGAGAGAGAGAGAGAGAGAGAGAGAGAGAGAGGCAAACAAACATAGGCGAGCGATTTAACAATAAAAGATGATATGAGTCTAGACAGTAATGGCGCAATTCGCATGACAAACAATTTGTAATTGGTGAGCAAAGCAAATTTGTTTTACAAGGCACCATTATTGAAGATTGCTTCTGTATTGCAATTCCGATCTTTTTTTTTTTAGTTTTCTGAAAGGAAAACTATTGTGCTCGCTTTGTCTGTCAGTACGCACTTTTTCTGTCTGCATTTTTCTGTCCGCCCTCAGATCTTAAAAACTACTAAGGCTGGAAGGCTGCAAATTGGTATGTTGATCATCCACCCTCCAATCATCAAACATACCAAATTGCAGCCCTCTAGCCGCAGTAGTTTTTATTTTATTTAAGGTTAAAGTTAGCCATAATCGTGCGTCTGCCAACGATATGGGCCAGGCACCCACCGGGCCTTGGTTAAAGTTTCATGGGCCGCGGTTCATACAGCATTATCTAATTCTTCTGATATGGTTTTTGTTTGTATACAGTATATTTCTGCATGCACGGTGTGCCGATTTTGGTTTGAGTATGGATAATATTTTTATTCATTGAATAAGAAGTTAATAATTCATGCCATATGGTGTGATGGTGAAGAAGGGGTGCCATCGTAATGATTACATGAGTTGGGTTGCCACCACTAAAAAAATATCGAGAGCCACTAGCCTAGCTGACAGAGGATTACCTGTGTCTATAAATGTCAACATCTTCTTGCCTAACATATTCCAATCCAGGGGGAATATTTTCTTAACCTGGTTACACACCAGATAAAAAATCTCCTTCTACAACTGACTCCAGAAGGGAACGAAGAAGGAAGAAATAAACAGACACAAAAAAAGGCAGTAAGAAAGATACATATACTCGTCTGCGTGGGGACGCTTCCCTGAGACACCATTAGGAACTTGGTTGCAGGCTACCGTCTTCCAATAAACCCCGCTGATTGCTTAACAGGCAATTGCTTCATATATATTCTGCGTAAGCAGTTGATTGGTTCACACGTCATAATATGCTCTGGTTAGCCCAGAACAGGCGTTTTTCATCGGTTGAAATGATGTATGCAGATATCTCGATCCTCTTTTGATAATAATAATAATAATAATAATAATAATAATAATAATAATAATAATAATACATAATACATACATACATACAACATACATACATACCCTCTTGCAAATACATAGTGTTGAAAGTTATAGTAGACCAGCTGCTCTTTCAAATATAATAATGTTGAATGTTAATAATAATAATCATAATAATATTCAATTCATATAATAATAATAATTATTATTATTATATGAAAAATAATAAACAGCAAATAATAATAATAATAATAATAATAATAATAATAATAATAATAATAATAATAATAATAATAATAATAATAATAATAATGAGCATATTACTGCACATCAACATACATTTCAAAACCCGACACACGTATTAAAAAGAAAGAATAACATAACGTATTGTAATTTCAAACTACGAATCGCGTTAGGATCCTGAACACGATCTTTGGACGCTAGCAAATGCGCTCATAGTCCCGCTTTTAAATTCCTCCTGTCAGAATGACCTCATTGCATATTCTTTCTGGTAATTGACCCGTTGCCGTTTTAGAAAGGACTTGGAGAAGCGCGCCTGGGATCAGAATCATAGTTTTTTTTTTAGGTACGAAGCCCCGTAGGGGAGTAGCGCCGTCAGTGCACCTCATGCGGTGCACTGTAGGCGTTACTTAAGGTTCTTTGCAGCGTGCCTTCGGCCCCTAGCTGCAACCCCTTACGTTCCTTTAACTGTTCCTCCTTCCATATTCTCTTTCTTCCATCTTACTTTCCACCCTCTCCTAACAATCGATTCATAGTGCAACTGCTTTGAGGTTTTCCTCCTGTTACACCTTTCAAACCTTTTACTGTCAATTTCCGTTTCAGCGCTGAATGACTTCAGAGGTCCCAGTGCCTGGCCTTTGGCCTAAATTCTGTTTTTAATTCAATTCAGTTCAATTTAGGAACGAATGATTTTTTGGAGTTATATGTTTTGGTAGTCTTTGTACTTAGGCTGGGCAAGTTTATTTCTTTACTAATTACCTGTTTTAAATTAAAGCATTTAATACTTGCAACTGCAAGCAATTGGCCTTTAGCATAAATTGCCTTTTATAAGATCTTTCTACTGATTATATCTTAATACCTACCTATTCTATAAATACTAGGAATTAAAAAACACTCACAGTTGCATGAGTCTTGCAATGGAGAAACAAGTACACAGTTATGTATGGGTACAAATGTACTTAAAAATAAATCTACACAGAGAGCTTTCGGGAATCGGTTCGATTCCCCTTTTCAGAGACTGAAAAAGGGGAATCGAACAAATTCCCGAAAGCTCTGTGAATAGATTTATTTTTAAATATGTTGTACCCATACATAACTGTGGATTAGTTTCTCCAATACTTGGAATAACAAGCTGAATGATTTTGGATTGAGTAAGATGAAAACACTGAACGCCACAAGTAGAACGCAACTGCTTCCTAGAACTGGACCTAAAAGAACGCGCCCAAGTTATGGCGCAGATGTGGAGAAACATCCGTCCCTTGCTCAAAGGTTAAAAGTAGTTCCATCCATAAAAGCAGGATTGAATTAAACCGCCGAACCCGTAAAACGTTTCTCTTCGGGAAAATAATTAGATTGTCAAAATGCGAGCTGTAAATATGTAAAACCGAGGGAGATTGCCTCTGCCTCACCTTATAGACGTGGCGAGTCATAAAACTGGCGGGCAATAAACGTCAGAAAGTTGCGCACGATTTCATCAGACAGATCTCAGGAGGAAGAAGAAGAAGATGATGAAGTCCCAATGACGCGCCAAGTGCTGCTGAGAAGGTATATCTATCTATCTGCTGCTACCGTTGCGATGGCTTCGTATTGCGCGGGAAAGGCGTTCCCCAAGGCGAGGAAGGGTCTCGTTCTAAAGTCAGTTTACTGAAGCCCCTAGCAGCCGTCTCGATTAGGAGATCAAGAATCCTCAGGTAATACGGTTATGTTTCTAAAACTCCTTCTTTTAAAACCTATACTTGCACTGGGCCTCAGTCTCAAGTGAATGATAGCGGAGGCTGAACGAAATTCAAAGGAACTTGGGAATTGGAAACTGCGCGGGCTCACGTTGCCTTTTTGAAAAAGTTCAAAACAGCGAAGCACAATTATGACTTTACGGTCTCGCAACAAACAAATTTACTGACTGGAGCTCACAATTGAATGTCATAATGTCGTTAGGCTCTTGCGCATAAAGGTAGCTCGACATTTGTATTCAAAACTGATCTTTAAAACAAACGCTGTGTCCATCTGTGAGTGATTGGTCGAGCAGGTCTAGAGATTTCCAGTCGATGTGACTGAGCCGACTGGAGAGAGTTCAGATTTGACGAGAGATTTTTAGAACTTATTCCATCAAAGGGTTAAGTCCTGAAAAATTTTTCTTTGGGTATTTGCTTAGAATAAGAGATTTTGTAAGGGGGGAATTTCTAACATGAGGGAAAGGACCTAATATTTACCTATAAAAACATTATACTGCAAGTTCTCCACGCTGCAATATTCTATCAAACGGGGTAACGAGCTATCATATAACTTTGAATTTTCCAACGGTATTCGTCAAGGTGTTCTTCTGCTGCCACCAAACGACTTGAGTAATTACACAGGTGCCCTGAATGTCAAACTGAACTAGTTTCTAATTGTCTGTACTAACAGTGAAATAACAATAAACAATCGCAGTTCTGTCGATTATATGATTCTACTTCCTCCACATCAGTACAGGGTCTATAAGTGGCAACTGAACTAGTTCCTAATTGTCTGTACTAACAATGAAATAACAATAAGCAATCTCATCTCTGTCGATGATATGATTCTGGACCGTCGATTCTACGTAGGGTCGATGATATGATTCTGGACCTTGGATTCTACGTAGGGTCGATGGTATGATTCTGGACCTTGGATTCTACGTAGGGTCGATGGTATGATTCTGGACCTTCGGATTCTACGTAGGGTCGATGATATGATTCTGGACCTTGGATTCTACGTAGGGTCGATAATATGATTCTGGACCGATGATATGATTCTGGACCGTCGACTCTACGTCGATGATATGATTCTGGACCTTGGATTCTACGTAGGGTCGATGATATGATTCTGGACCTTTGATTCTACGTAGGGTCCATGATAATTATGATTCTGGACCGTGGATTCTACGTAGGCTCCATGATATGCTTCTGGATCGTGGATTCTACGTATGGTCGATGATATGATTCTGGACCTTGGATCCTACGTAGGGTCGATGAGATGATTCTGGACCTTGGATTCTACGTAGGGTCAATAATATGATTCTGGACCATGGATTCTACGTAGGGTCGATGATATGACTCAGCGCAGGGTCTCAAATCAAGTACATATCACGGCTCTCTAGTTCACAGAGTCACGCAAAAGAGCCACAAATATAATTCGAATATCACTAAAGGGAATCAGTGTATGAATTCCAGTACCTGGGGCAGATCATCTCGTGAAGGTCTTAAGAACCAGTTATCTCTCTTCCCTCTCGCCACGAACGAACGTTTCCTGACTTGAACGAACTTTAAAGGCTGTTTGTAATGACATTCTTAAGTGTCTATCATATGCAGCTCGCCGCCGTTTTGATGCTGAGGTGTTCAAAGATTATCAAGCGAACTGTATCCAGTCTGATTCTGAGACTGGTGATGACAACAACTCTAGAACACTTATACACAAATGCACACACACCTGACACCAAATTTGGGGTGTTGATGGGCTCGTCTTCAAGATTTTGACGAATCTATGAAGTTACTATTATTATTATTATTATTATTATTATTATTATTATTATTATTATTATTATTATTATTATTATTATTATTATTGGAGAAACAAATACACAGACTGGAAAGAAGGATCGAACAGAATCCCGAAAGTTCTCTGTTTAGATTTATTTTTAAATAATATTTGTGCCCATACATAACTGCGGATTTGTTACTCCATTTCAAGACTCATTCTACTATGAGTATTTTTTTAATAATAATAATAATAATAATAATAATAATAATAATAATAATAATAATAATAATAATAATAGCCTCTATTCCAGCTCAAGACCATATATATAGTTACTCGAAGCAGATACAACACATTACAAAAAATTTAGATACTCAAATTAAAAAGATACAATGTACTGTCACACTGAAACATTACTGACACTAATAATCTGTAAGGTGGAAATTTATTTCGATTACACATATTAGTGCACCCCGTAGGGGGCTAGTGCCGCCAGTGCACCTCATGTGGTGCACTGTAGGCATTACTTAAGGTTCTTTGCAGCGTGCCTTTGGCTCATAGCTGCAACCCCTTTCGTTCCTTTTACTGTACCTCCGTTCATACATATTCTCTTTCTTCCATCTTACTTTCCTCGACCCTCTCCTAACAACTGATTCATAGTGCAACTGCTTTGAGGTTTTCCTCCTGTTACACCTTTCAAACCTTTTACAGTCAATTTCCATTTCAGCACTGAATGACCTTAATAGGTCCCAGTGCTTGGCCGCGGCTCACACAGCATTATACCGAGACCACCGAAAGACAGATCTATTTTCGGTGGCCTTGATTATACGCTGTACAGAAAACCCGATTGCGCCGAAGTTTTACTTGTTCTCCATTGAATTCCAGTATTGTTATTACGTATGGGGCGGGGTTGGGGGCACTGCGCTGAAATAATTTGCTCCCCAAATATACTGAAGCGGCTGCTTGCCTTACCTGACACTAGAATGGACCGGGAATTTATTTCACTAGTGAGGTATTAAAATCCGATAAAACTAACACTACTGGCCAGATTATTTCACATCATTTCTTCTGGAGTCTATAATTGGCTTTGCTGAGGAAACACTAAAGGATTCTGAATATTTCTCAGTACTTTATTACACCTTTGATACACACCAAGCTTTCCTTTTCATAGCAGTTAGGAAATATAGCATGTAACCACTGCCATGGAAACAGAACTGTTGGAAAGGCTTCCCAGCTCAATAGAGACGACTGTCTGAATGCCATATGTTTTAAATTGGTTCCATTTTTCCCTAATTTATTGATTTCTTAATTTATCTGTTTTTTTAAATCACTGATCTTCTCCTCTTTCTGTATTTCCCATTACCTTCTGTTACTTCGTTCGAATGAACACCATAATATTCTTTGGAAGCTTGAATAATTTCAAGTCAGTGGCCCCTTTGGTGGGGTTGTTCCACATGAATGGTGTACATCTTCCGAATAATAATAATAATAATAATAATAATAATAATAATAATAACAATAACTAATAATAATAATACCCTAATATTCATAATTCTCTAACTTAAATGAGTTTTTCCAAAGCCTTGTTGAAATTCTATAATAATAATAAAAATAATTGACATCAATAATGCACTAAAATAATAATAATAATAGAGAGAGAGAGAGAGAGAGAGAGAGAGAATGATTTCATCAGAGATTATTCCGAATAATAATAATATCTGACTTCCTACTGTCATTCATAATCTTTGAAGATGAACAGGTCCCAAAATATGCTTCTAATCTATTGCGATTCAGGGAGAGAGAGAGAGAGAGAGAGAGAGAGAGAGAGAGAGAGAGAGAGAGGTTATCTGACTTCCTACTGTCATTCACACTCTTTGAAGATGAGGTCCCAAAATATGAGAGGGAGAGAGAGAGATGAACAGACACTCCCAAAATGCGTCTCCAGTCTACTGAGACTGCAGAGAGAGAGAGAGAGAGAGAGAGAGAGAGAGAGAGAGAGAGAGAGAGAGAGAGAGTGCTTGTGCTGGGAGGGAATCCCTCTTTTAGGAAGCCTTTCGAAATGTTTGGAATATTGGAAAGAGGACCGAATAGCGAAAGGGGGGATTTGACAAGCTCCCACCCCTCCCTCTCTCTCCCCTGCCCTCTCTCTCTCTCTCTCTCTCTCTCTCCCCCCTGTGGCTCCCTCCCCAGTGGGCTTTCTTAGCCCTCTTGAGCATCCACCCTGATGAATGCGCGATAGCGTCCCGTGTTGGCAGCCCCGGAGAGTGTGAGGTGTTGAAGATCTGCCTAGGACTCATTAACACTCATTACAACGTGGACTGGAACGATCGTAAAGTCCGAAGCCTCAGGAGCTCCCAGAGCCGGCCCGTTGGGCCTTCGCGAGGCCGTCTCTAGGGGTTAATATCTGGCCAGGATTTCCTTCTAGGGGATACGCAGGAGTGGAGATCCGGCCGATATAAAAAGGTCGAGGTGTTACGATAAACTTATCAGACTTCGGTCGTCTAATTGATTATTTGTGTTTGGCGTACAGGGGATGGTGGCTCCTGACCGCATCCCGGGACGACCACACCATTAATTTACCGGCGAGATTAGGAGGGCGCGCGGTGCCTAACCCCCGCGCGCTACCGCCGGCGCGTCTTCGGCCCGTAAGCCGCGAGGGCGCAAGGGCCGAAACCCAGCGCTCCGGGAGCGTTCCCGCGGCGCCCGGAATCCTCGATGGTCGGTTCTCCACCTTATCTGAGGAAATGGTTGTTGATGGATGGTTTGTTGTGACTTGTGTGAGTGTAACACCAGCTACAAGGCTGGATTTGGAGACTCGATATGATAGCGTGGATTGAACGACAAACATAGAGAGAGGAGGAGGAGGAGGAGGAGGAGGAGATGGAGGAGGCTGTCTGTAGGTGACACACACTGTGATGGTGGTGATCTTCTCCCTCTTCTCTCCTCCCCCTTCCCCTCCCCAACCTCTCCCCAACACACGGTAGCTCTCGGAACTGCTTTATAAAGGATTGAAAGGAGAGAGAGAGAGAGAGAGAGAGAGAGAGAGAGAGAGAGAGAGAGAGAGATAGGGGAAAGGGCGAAAGCAAGAAGGTGAGGTAAGGGGGCGCTTAGGTAGATAACTAACAAGGGGTTCCGAGCACCCCACCCCCCAACAAAAAATCTCCATCCACTCGCATGTTCCTTTCTAAGTTTCTCTCCCTCCATGCGGTGGAATTCATCTCGCCCCCATTCCCGTGCTTTATTCTCCTTTACTATCCTTCTTTACCTCTTATCAACAGTCCTTACCAGCACTTCCCCACTCCGTGTATTCCGTCACACGGCGTGTCTTTCCTGTAACTGGTCAGACGTGCTTGGTCAGTAGTACCGACCTTTGGTAAGCAGATCTAAGGAGCGAGGCTTGGAAACTGATCGAAGTTCAACATTCCCGTCTAGATACGTTTTCAAAACAAAGGCTGGGCCGCTCTTGTTGTCAAATACGGAGCCTAATTTCGTAAAAAGGAAGAGGGTATGTCTGAAGACAAACAGAGAGAGAGAGAGAGAGAGAGAGAGAGAGAGAGAGAGAGAGAGAGAGAGAGAGAGAGAGAGAACAAAAACATTAATAAGCCATTTTATTGCGTGCATTAATCTCATGTTTTTGCGATGATGTCTCCTTGTAGGAGAAATCTTAACTCGAAAAGAGTGCTACGGTATGGCAGGCTAAGATACTGGTATCTCTAAGTTGCACTGATGCAACAAACATTCTGATAAAGACGTTCTGGGTGCAACCAATCTGCAAACAGTGGGCCAGTTTTGGGGAGCAATTATGCAAAAAAGTCTTGGGAAGCAATTATGCAAACAGTTTTGGGGAGCAATTATGCAAACAGTTATGGGGAGCAATTATGCAAAAAAGTCTTGGGAAGCAATTATGCAAACAGTTTTGGGGAGCAATTATGCAAAAAAGTCTTGGGAAGCAATTATGCAAACAGTTTTGGGGAGCAATTATGCAAACAGTTTTGGGGAGCAATTATGCAAACAGTTTTGGGGAACAATTATGCAAGCAGTTTTTGGGAGCAATAATGCGGAAAGTTTTGGTGAGCAATTATGCAAACAGTTTTGGGGAGCAACTATGCAAAAGGTTTTGGGGAGCAATTATGCAAACAATTTTGGGGAGCAATTATGCAAACAGTTTTGGGGAGCAATTATGCAAACAATGGAACCCCTGTTCCAGAACTGATGATTTTTGATGAAATAAAGCGCTTTAAATTTTGAGACACTTCCTGGATGATACGAGAATTCGTATCATTGCTACAGAACAGCTTTTATTAACATCCTAGAGTTTCCATACATTTTTTTCTTGATTTCTAGAAAGACCAAGAGTTATTATCTTTAAGTAACTATATTTAAGCGTCTGAGATTCTGCCAGAGATCTCTCATTATATTTTACACGCTGCTATCCTATAATAAAATTGCATCTATCTGTGTATAATGTACACCTTTCATTTAGATACCTCTTTAGTTTTTGCAATCTGAGTTTTGGTAGTTTTTTCCTGAAGCGCGGTTTTTTTTTCATCCTTTGCTTCTTTGCTGCGTATGCGAACAGCTTAATGAACATTTTTTTTCTTCAGAAAAATAGATAGTTTAAATTCTTGTGCATGTTTTGCTTTTTATCAAAATTCAGCAACAAGGTGCCAAGGTAAGCCATTGATTTATACTCCTGTTTTGTAAATGTAGCAATAAAAAAAAAAACTCGTTTACATAATCTTCTTTTATCGACAAGTAAATCTTTTACTTCTAAACCTATAAGTGTCATTAATTTATTAAATATACCTTGAATTATTTTTATCATATATATATATATATATATATATATATATATATATATATATATATATATATATATATATATATATATATATATATATATATACATATACTGTACATATACATGCCATCCTTTCCTATCCTTCCTTATTCTTACTCTCAAACCAAAAACCCCTTAAAAATAAGTCCCCAAACCGCCTTTTTCACTCTCATTCCTACCTTCGTAGAAAACACAGGTTACGTAGGAGAGTTTACTGGAAGAGAGAGAGAGAGAGAGAGAGAGAGAGAGAGAGAGAGAGAGAGAGAGAGAGAGAGAGAGAGAGAAGGAGGAGGAGCAGCAGCAGCTCGGTAAGATGGGTCTACGATAAAACTCATTAGCAGATACAGGGTGCGTTCGCTTTGACACCACACTTCGTCTTATGGCCAAAAGACGACGCTGTTGTTTTAACTGGTTCGGTTGGTCGGTTCTGTCATCCCGTTCGTGAGAGAGAGAGAGAGAGAGAGAGAGAGAGAGAGAGAGAGTCCTGCTTCTCTCTCTCTCTCTCTCTCTCTCTTTGTTATCTTTATCTTTGCTTACCTAAGACTTGGAGGAGTTAATTGGGTTGGGTATAACAAAATTTGATGTCAATTTTTTGTTACGTTTATGCTAATGGTTAATTATGATTCTGGTTGTACGTGTGAATGTATGTGCTATATCTATAGTGTCATACACAAAAACACACACATTATGTATATTATGTATATACATACATACATACATACATACATACATACATACATACATACATACATACATACATACATACATACATACATACACGGAAATCAGGGGAGAACTATGAAGACCTCGGCTGATATAAATGATTCCCTGAACTGTTGTTCTTTCTTTCATAAAGGAAACGAAAACTTTATTCACAAAATATGTCGTAAAGAAATCACAGAATAGAAAAATAAAAAAAAAAATGCACATTGGAACCTATTTGTCTTGAACATATTAATCTGATACGAACGATACTAGTTTTGTTCATTCAAATACACTCAGCTTTGATTTAATTTTGCTTTCACTGCCATCCAGAGAAAAAATTGAAATTTGTAAGGAATGAAATACATTCTGGATACTTTGAACACATTATTATTATTATTATTATTATTATTATTATTATTATTATTATTATTATTATTATTATTATTCAGGAGATGGTCCTTATTCATATGGAACAAGCCCACCAAAGGGGCCACTGACTTGAAATTCAAGCTTCCAAAGAATATGATGGCGTTCAATCGAAAGAAGTAACAGAAGGTAAAGGGAAATACAGAAAGAGGAGATCGGTTATCAGAGAAACAGATAAATTATCAAATCAATAAATAGATAAATAAAAATATAAGTAAATTATGAAAATACAAGGGGAATTGTATCAGGGTAGTCATGCAGTGCATCTTCGCTTGAACTTCTGAAGAAGTTCCAATTGAACGTCACCCTTTGAAGGGAGGCTGTTCCACAGTCCAACGGTTTGAGGAATAAAGGACCCTGGAACCTGGGAGAAGTTCGACAGCGAGACACATTTACTGCATATTGTCTTTGATCATTTGACTGACGATAGATAACCTTTACTGGATGGCTGTTAAGTATATACATCGAGATCTCTCTAAATATGACTGACAATAAGCAAGGCAGGTAAGAAATGAAATAATTCATAACATGAAGTAAGAAACTACTCAGTGCCGATGGTAGCGGACCGCTTAGGTATGCTGTAAGCTTGAGTCATTTTGGGAGGTTTTCACGGGACAGTTATATTAGTCCTACTTTTAGATATATGTTTGTAATTGAGGAAGCTCATTTAGCTGTCACGGTCTGTCTCTCTTTGCTAAGAACTTGATGTACTCTTTGTGTTTGCTAAATAATTTCATGCTGCCAGACGCTACATGACAGAGAATTAAAAACTGCACGAGAGAGAGAGAGAGAGAGAGAGAGAGAGAGAGAGAGAGAGAGAGAGAGAGAGAGAGCAATCAACAGTCTTGTGTCCACCCCAATGAGTACCAAAACCGTTTCTCCTGAATTTGGGATTGCGTGATCGTATAGGTCCCTCCCTGGGGCAGGGAGGCTTCTGGGTGCCCTACCCTATGCCCGGTGCTGGGGCGAGTCCCCCACCTACCCAGATACCCCGATGCCAAGAGAGGAGGTCCTCAGGTCTTCTCGACGGGGCCATTTGATAGCGCCGATATGTTGAAACGGCTGATATCGAATCTCCGAGTGTTTATGGATTTGCTACTGTGGGCCGGGACGCCTCTAAGTTATGGGGTTCGGTAAGAGGTTTGGAGGCCCTGTTTGGAGTTGAACCCAAGACTTTCTCAGGGTAGCGAGGGACCTGTGATAAAGAATGATAGCACTACCACACATTAACGCCATATAAAAAGCTTTTAATCATTTCATGTACTGATCAGAGTACCCAACATTTGCCTAAATCAAAAGAGTTCATTTTATGGGTCTAGAGGCCCTGTTTGGCAGTGAACCCAAGACTTTCTCGGGGTAGCGAGGGACCTGTGATAAAGCGTGATGGTTCTACCACACATTACCGTTATGTAAAAAGCTTCTAATAATTGCATGTACTGAGCAGAGTACCCTACAGTTGCCTGAATCAAAGAGTTCATTTCAGTGGTCTAGAGGCCCTGTTTGGCAATGAACTCAAAACTTCCTCAGGGTAGTTTGAAACGTGAGACTAGGCGCGATAGTACTGACACACATTACCATCATGTAAAAATCTCTTAATAATTGCATGTACTGAGCAGAGTAGTTTACACTTGCCTAAATCAAAAGACAGGTCGTTTTAAGCAATTGGTTACTGTGTTCACCCATTCAGAAGACTGACTGATTGTTTTATGGTCATTAAAACTGGCGTCGCAAATCTGGGTTACTGACGCCGTAAGGAAATTGAATAGGACACTACGAAAAAAAATAGTTTGAAAGGAAAGTTTCATATAAGAAATATTTTTTTAAAAATGCATATACATAATCATAATGTAAATACATATATACTGCACATACAAATACATAACCTGTACATGTATATGATCTAAATTTTGCTGAAGAGTAGAGGACCAAATCATCCACCTTTCGGAACACCAAAAAATTCCCAGAACCAGGCCAGGCCAGGGAGACTGACTATCTACCGATCCTAACAGATACGGCGTGGCACCGAAACACGCTATACTACCGAATCAATTGTTTCGTACTGAACATAGGTGTTAGGTGTCAGCGGCGCCGTGTCGGGACGGATAAGGGATGCTGGGTGTCGCCCCATTTGCATATGCAGCATCTCTCCCCGCGAGAGTGAGAGAGAGAGAGAGAGAGAGAGAGAGAGAGATTTCTGGCCTCGTTATCCCGATAGCAACGGGAGATTGTGGGGTCACTGAGGAGTAGGATTAGCCACTGGGGGATGGCCCTGGGAACCTTTTCACGCGGATAGCTGCTGTTTTTTTTTTTGGTACCACTGCTGTCCCCATAGGCCAATTCGCGTTCCATTTTTTTTTTTTAATTTTTGGGGAACCTTTTCCATAGGATGACCCTTGGGAACCATATGAATTCGTGTTCCCATTTTTTTCCATAGGTTCCTACCCCTTGGGAACCATAATATGAATTCGAGTTTCATTTATTATTTTTGGGGAACCTTTTTCGTGGATAGCTGCTGCCATTTTTTATTTTTGGGGAACCTTTTTCATAGGTACCCACCCGTTGGGAACCATAATATGAATTCGCGTTCCATTTTTTTAATTTTTAGGGAAACTTTTCCATAGGTACCCACCCCTTGGGAACCGTAATATGAATTCCCGTTCTATTTTTCATTTCTGGGAAGACATATTTTGTTCTTCAAACTCAAATAAACAATTCGAAGAGAAATGAAAAAACTGAAGAATACTACCGCGGCCCTTCTGGTCGGGTAACTACCAATTCACGTGCAAAATGGGCTCCGTGTTTAGTACCAGCCCCTCGGGGAATGAACGTAAAAACATAAACAAAAGACTGTAGACATCATAAACACGCACGAAAGGCATAAACATAAATAAAAACATAAGCAAAAGGCGATAAATATGATGATCGCTAACTGGCTGGAACCAGGTCGCGGTAGAAGTCTTCAGTTTTACCAAGGACGGTACTGATTGCTTGTGATAATTCTGCTTTGGGACATTACCCCGTGAGATATGTTCAGTATTCTAGTAAATATCGTGGAGAATGAATTATCACTGATGATTTCTTCAAAATAAATGAATGATTATTCACCCAGGTGCAAGGTGGTCCAGGGGTTAATTTCTAGACTACTTGGAAAGTAGGCATTATGAAATTTCTAATATGCTGGCTTAAGAATTAGGACAATTCTTATAATTCCTACAATGCAATATTCACTCAAACGTTTCACCATTCCCCTTAACCAAGTTGCAATGATTCGTCAACTCGTTTCCCTGGAATCTTTCCCCCATCCTGACATACCTAACACACACTGGTCAGCCACTGAATCACGTGATCAACACGTAGAACAGAATGTCATCTGTTAACCCATCAGTATCTAGTGGTTTCTTACCCTATACTATTTTAATTATATCTTCCTGTCATCCGCAATGGTTTATATCCCCAAGTTTTTATCATAAAACTGGCAGAAATCCTTATCTTTCATGTCTAACTCATTTGAAAACTCTAATATGCTTAGCTGCCCAACTTCTTCAAAGTTCCAGAGGTCCTTTGTTCCTCCTCACATTGTTAGACTGTGGAACAGTCTCCCTGATGATGTGCAATTGGAACTTCTATAAAAGTTCAAGCGAAGATCAATGCATTGCTACCCTAATACAATTCTCCTTGCATTTTAATATATTTTAATATGTTAATTAACTTGCTAATTTTTTGTTCTTTTTTAATAAGAGAGATCTCTTCTTTCTGTATTTCCCTTTACCTCCTCTTACTTCTTCCTAACGAACACACATTTTTTTGGTGGGCTTATTCCATATGAATAGGGTTCATCTGCTTTATAATAATAATAATAATAATAATAATAATAATAATAGGTATCAGACACTCTTTTATACATGTGGTTATTTTCTTAATAACTGATTTTTCTAGGATACTGAATAATAATAATAATAATAATAATAATAATAATAATAATAATAATAATAATAATAATAATAATAATAATATTCAATATACATTAAGTATTCTACAATGCGAAATCACAAACACATATGGTGTTGCAAAGAGAGAGAGAGAGAGAGAGAGAGAGAGAGAGAGAGAGAGAGAGAGAGAGAGAGAGAGACTGAAATTGGTATTTTGCTAAGCAAGGTTGTGGTAGGAAGGCCCTTGATTGAGAGATGTCTGATTGGCTTAATGATACCATTCAGGCCCCTTATTTGCGAACGAAGGTGGGCAGCTGGAAGGTGGGTGTGAAGAACGACTGTTGAAACACTTTAGAGAGAGAGAGAGAGAGAGAGAGAGAGAGAGAGAGAGAGAGAGAGAGAGAGAGAGTAATAATATCATGAAAGTATCACACGCAACAGATGATGGCTGAAGCCAACAGCCAATGTACAGAAATGGGAAGATTTAGCTAAACTTAACGCAGCCACAATGCACAGGACACAACAGTTCTAAAATGGGTGATACTCATTTTCTGTAGCCACGCAAACCTTCAGCTAAGAAAACCAAACTGTAAAATAAATCACGTTATGTAGTCAATGCAAGGACTACAGCGGGCTGAAAAATGTGAAAGTCGAAAATATAATTAACGATCCTAGAACAGTATCTGGATAAACGTAGAAGAATATCCGAGTATAAAGTAATACATATCAAACCTGTATCCTTCCAGGAGGGTACAGAATTTAGGTATAGTTTGCCAGTAATAATAATAATAATAATACTAATAATAATAATAATAATAATAATAATAATAATAATAATAATAATGATATAATAATATAAGGTAGTAGACTCTTTCAAACATGTAGTATACAATTTATATAGAGTTTTCCCTACCTTTCTAATAATAATAATAATAATAATAATAATAATAATAATAATAATAATAATAATAATAATAATAATAATAATAATAATAATAATATAAAGGTAGTAGATTCTTTCAAACACGTAGTATTCAATTTATACAGAGTTTTCCCTACCTTTCCAATAATAATAATAATAATAATAATAATAATAATAATAATAATAATATTAGTTTACGTATTCACCTAAGAGAACTGAGCGTGTGTATGTACGTGGGCGGGGGCGGCTGAGGCCGCGTACGCGGGCGGTCTGCGTGTTGGCATGTCCTAAAATTCCGTGATAAGGACCAAATACAAGGGACAGGGCGACTTAGGTACATCACTCACCCCTTACCATTACCGCCACAACACTTACCCGAGACAATTATCATCGTTTCAGAAGCGCATGCGCGCGGCGCCTCTCTCTCTCTCTCTCTCTCTCTCTCTCTCTCTCTCTCTCTCTCTCTCTCTCTCTCTCTCTCCCTTGGGGGGAAAGAAGGAAACCATTATTTTGTAAGTGAAAACTGGTGTCTGCGAATAATGAAGAGTTTCGGTTAGATATTTATTGGTTTGTTTATGCTACTCGTTACAAGCGTGAGATGTTTGGTTTTAGTTTAATTTGTTAGGTGAAATGACATCAAACACTAATTATTATTTTTATGCTACCAGTTTTATGGTAAATTTCTCTGCAGCACAAATATGTCTGTTAGTGATACTTATTACATTCACGCGAAGTTTGGTTTTCTGATGTACCTGTTAAAACCTAAATTGCTTTTAATGTAATTCATTATCATTATCATTCACCATTAATTATTTTCAAGCTTTCAAACATTCACGCGAAATTCGGTTTTCTGATGTACCTGTTAAAACCAAATTGCTTTTAATGTAATTCATTATCATTATCATGCACCATTAATTATTTTCAAGCTTTCGAACTTGTGGTAATTCTTGGCAACTGTTTCCAGACTCACTTCCTCCTATTTCCCAAACATGTGGCAATTTTTTACCAATACCACCTCAGTCTCACTACTATTTCTTACTACAGGATATCATTTTCATCCTTTAGGAAAATGATATCCTTCTCTCCTTGATTCCTTTATCTCTTTTTGTATTTGTAACTAATAAATGAGTTTCCTTTTTTTTTAAATGCCTGAGTTCTGATCTCTTCTCCTAAGGACTGGTAGTTAATACTGCTACCCGTATCGTCCCTGTATCTGTATAAGGTCATGGGGATGGAGAGTGGCTATTAATATTTGATAAAACAATCCACAGTTATGTAACTGTATGAATATATAGATATTATAAGAAATAAGTGAAAAACATAAATAAAAAGAAATGTATTAAAAAAAATATAAATATATATATATATATATATATATATATATATATATATATATATATATATATATATATATATATTTAAATATAAGAAATAAATAAAAAGTAGAAATAAAAAGAAATATATTAGAAACAATATATATATTTATAGGAAATAAGTGAAATATAAATATCTGTAAGAAATAAATATATAGATAATTTAAAAATATATATATAAGAAATAAATAAAAAATAAAAAGTAGAAATAAAAACAAATACATTAAAATATAGACATTTATTAGAAAAAAGTGAAGAGCAGAAATAAAAAAACAAATGCATTTGTATTGTACATAACAGCCATTTTCATTTTTGAAGAACGAACAGAAAAATAAAGATAAAAAACCAACATTTTTTTATACAGTTAGGCAACTTGATTTTCTTGCTTTACAAACCCAAGATACTGTAAGTTTTTTCCAGTTGTTATCATAAAAGGAAGAAGAAGAGATAAAAATACAAATATTAAGAAAGTCACTCCAACACAGCTGTCACCACCAAGGGGACAGTTGTCACCACCAACACTGGACAGGTCTTCTCCAACACCCCCACCATCCCCACCATTCAGAAGCAGTAGTAGCCTAACCTCCTCCTTCCCAGAAGAAGAAGAAGAAGGAGAAGGAGAAGAAGAAGAAGAAGAAGAAGCAGCACTTAGCGATGACAGAGATATTGGTGGTAATGACACGGTTAATGTTTCTAATGGATGGAGGCGGGACCTCTATATCTGGCTTCTCCATCTCTCTCTCTCTCTCTCTCTCCAGTCACCCTCCAGCTCCTGTCAGTCCCAACCGAAGAGGGGGGAAGGGGGTCCCTTCCCCCTTCTCCTCACCCCCCCTCCGCCGCCCCCCCTATCACCTGCCATCTCGCTATCAGCTTCCATCTAACCACCTATGTCGACACTCAGGTGACACCAGCTCTCTGGAAGGAGGGAAATTGATGACACTTTCCTCGATGCCCGTTTTTGGCGAGAGGTTGGATGGCTGGACGGGGCCTTTTACACAGCAAGTACGGTAAAAGGAACTCGCTTGTGTGGGGGTACGGAGAAGCGACTCGCTTCTGTGGGATGTTGCTTATGGGGGTACAGCGAAGCAATTCGCTTTTGTGAGGGTACGACGAAGCAACTCGCTTCTGTGGGGGTACAGCGAAGCAACTCGCTTCTGTGGGGTACAGCGAAGCAATGCGCTTCTGTGGGGTTCAGTGAAACACCTCGCTTCTGTGGGGTTCAGTGAAGCACTCGCTTCTGTGGGGTACAGAGAAGCAACATGCTTCTGTGGGGGTACAGCGAAGCAACTCACTTCTGTAAGGGATACAGCAAAGCAACTTGCTTCTGTGGGGGTACAGCGAAGCATCTCACTTCTGTGGGGGTACAGCAAAGCAACTTGCTTCTTTGGGGGTACAGCAAAACATCTCGCTTCTGTGGGGGTACAGCGAAGCAACTCGCTTCTGTGAGGGTACGACGAAGCAACTCGTTTCTGTGGGGGTACAGCAAAGCAACTTGTTTCTGTGGGAGTACACCAACTCGCTTGTGGGGCTGTGGCATAGCAACTCGCTCAGAGAAGCAACTCGCTTCTGTGAGGGTACAGCGAAGCAACATGCTTCTGTGGGGATACAGAGAAGCAACTCGCACTTCTGTAAGGGGGGTACAGCAAAGCAACTCACTTCTGTGAAAAGCAGCAAAGCAACTTGCTTCTGTGGGGGTACAGAGAAGCAACTTCGCTCTGTGGGGTACAGCGGCATCTCAACTTCTGTGGGGTACAGAGAAGCAACTTGCTTCTTTACAGCGTACAACTGTGGGGGTACAGCAAAGCAACATCTGTGGGGTACAGCGAAGCAACTTCTGTGGGGGTACAGAGAAGCAACTCTCTTCTGTGGGGTACAGAGAAGCAACTTCGTTTCTGTGGGGGTACAGCAAAGCAACTTGTTTCTGTGGGGTACAGAGAAGCAACTCGCTCTGTGGGGGTACAGCAACAACTTGTGGGGGTACAGCGAAGCAACTCGCTTCTGTGGGGCTACAGCAGAAGCAACTCGCTTCTTTGTGGGTGTACAGCAAAGCAACTTCGCTTCTGTGGGGTACAGCAAAGCAACTTCGCTTCTGGGGTACAGCAACAACTGCTTCTGTGGGGATACAGAGAAGCAACTCGCTTCTGTGGGGGTACAGCGAAGCAACTCGCTTCTGTGGGGCCGAAGCAACTTGCTTCTGTGGGTACAGAGAAGCAACAGAGGTACAGAGCAACTCGCTTCTGTGGGGTACAGCAAACTTGCTTCTGTGGGGTACAGAGAAGCAACTTCGCTTCTGTGGTACAGCCAAGCAACTTGCTTCTGTGGGGGTACAGAGAAGCAACTTGCTTCTGTGGGGTACAGCGAAGCAACTTGCTTCTGTGGGGGTACAGAGAAGCAACTTGCTTCTGTGGGGTACAGAGAAGCAACTCGCTCTGTGGGGGGTACAGCTAAACAACTTGCTTCTGTGGGGGGTACAGAGAAGCAACTTGCTTCTGTGGGGGTACAGAGAAGCAACTCGCTTCTGTGAAGTACAGCGAAGCAACTTGCTTCTGTGGGGTACAGAGAAGCAACTCGCTTCTGTGGGGGTACAGCCACAACTTGCTTCTGTGGGGGGTACAGCTAAGCAACTTGCTTCTGTGGGGGTACAGAGAAGCAACTCGCTTCTGTGGGTACAGCGAGCAAACTTGCTTCTTGGGGTACAGCGAAGCAACTTGCTTCTGTGGGGGTACAGAGAAGCAACTCGCTTCTGTGGTACAGCGAAACAACTTGCTTCTGTGGGGGTACAGAGAAGCAACTCGCTTCTGTGGGGGTACAGCGAAGCAACTTGCTTCTGTGGGGGTACAGAGAAGCAACTCGCTTCTGTGGGGGTACAGCGAAGCAACTTGCTTCTGTGGGGGTACAGAGAAGCAACTCGCTTCTGTGGGGGTACAGCAAAGCAACTCGCTTCTGTGGGGGTACAGCGAAGCAACTCGCTTCTGTGGGGGTACAGCAAAGCAACTCGCTTCTGTGGGGGTACAGCGAAGCAACTTGCTTCTGTGGGGGTACAGAGAAGTAACTCGCTTTTGTGGGGGTACAGCGAAGCAACTCGCTTCTGTGGGGGTACAGCGAAGCAACTCGCTTCTGTGGGGGTACAGAGAAGCAACTCGCTTCTGTGGGGGTACAGAGAAAGACTGCTCCTGTGCATATGCCAATAAAAGTGTCTTGGTTGAGTCGCCATTTTGCTTTTCCGGATTACTGTAATCTCTTTTCGTTGCAGTGACAAATGTTTCTATTTCGTTATTTTATGAACAAATGTAGGTCCTTTTTTCGTTACTTTGTTTACAGATATAGACCCCTCTTTTGTTTCTTTGTGACTGGCTTTTTTCTGTTACTTTATGAACAAATATAGGTCCTTTGTTCGTTATTTTGTTCACAAATATGGGTCCTTTTTTTGCTTCTTTGTGAACAATATGTGTTTTTTTTTGTTATTTTGGGAACAAATATAGGTCCTTTTTTGTTTCTTAGTGAACAAATATATGTCTTTTTCTGTTACTTTGTGAACAAATATATGTCTTTTTCTGTTACTTTGTGAACAAATATATGTCTTTTTCTGTTACTCTGTGAACAAATATAGGTACATTTCTGTTACTCTGTGAAAAAATATAGAGCAAATACAGTACCATTCTTTTCAACGAATAATAATAATAATAATAATAATAATAATAATAATAATAATAATAATAAGAAGAAGAAGAAGAAGAAGAAGAAGAAGAAGAAGAAGAAGAAGAAGAAGAAGAAGAAGAAGAAGAAGAAGAAGAAGAAGAAGAAGAAGAAGAAGAAGAAATAATTAAATACCCAACATATTGCTGATACTTTCTAGGACAGCAAACCGCGTGGCACGAGATTAACATTGCATGTTGTCCATAAAATCCCCTTTAAGTTTTCATTTCAAGTGAAAAGGCTCAAACTACACATTAAATGACCTTAGAAAATACATCGTCCTTCCCTTCCTAATATTTCTTTGTCCCATCAACCCTAATTCAATGACCTCGTCAGTAGCCATCTTGCCATCTACATAAAACCTCATTACAGTACAGTGCAATTATGGATCGATCGAGTCTGGGAAGATAATAATTTCTGTGTCATATGGGAAATAACCCTCCTACGTTGGCAGATGAAAAATCTACTTCTAATTAACAAAAAGGGAGGATGATCGTTGATGACAGAAGTTAATTATACACGGATGATTAACCTATTTATTTACAAGTCTGTGTTGTATGAGTGGGAAGCGTAGCCTTGACCCTGTGTCGTCGCTGGAATTATGTTACGGAGGTTATACTATGAGCTGGATGTACAGTATGTTTATTTGTGTGTATATATATATATATATATATATATATATATATATATATATATATATATATATATATATATATATATATATATATATATATATATATATATATATATATATATATATATATATATATATATATATATATATATATATATATATATATATATATATATATATATATATATATATATATATATATATATATATATATATATATATAAGATGTGTTCAATAATACAATATTTATATTTTATATAACTATTTTATTCTATATATATATATATATATATATATATATATATATATATATATATATATATATATATATATATATATGCGAAGATATATACCAACAACAAGATGTGTTCAATTGAATACAAGGATTTATCACTTTTACGGCGTATCGAGATAACTCCAGATATTTTATTCTATCAAATATTTTTTGCACGTCAAAAAAAAAAAAAAAAATAAATAACAAGAGGGGGCGGCAATATACACCAGTAAAGCAATTGGCCCCTGATGTTTCTTCGGCGCAATCGAGCTTTCTGTACAGCCGCCACAGCGTTTAATCAAGGCCACCGAAAATAGATCTATCTTTCGGTGGTCTCGTTATAATGCTGTGTGAGCCGCGGCCCGTGAAACTCTCAGTTGGCCGTGGCTTGTTACGTTGCCAGAGGCATGATTATGACTAACTTTAACCTTAAATAAAATTAAAACTACTGAGGCTAGAGGGCTGCAATTTGGTATGTTTGATGATTGGAGAGTGGATGATCAACATACCAATTTGCAGCCCTCTAGCTTCAGTGGTTTTTAAGATCTGAGGGCGGACAGACAAAGCCGGCACAACAGCTTTCTTTTACAGAAAGCTAAAACGAGAAACAGGAGCGTTTGATTGACAATCGGACTTTGACACGGCCCATAATCTCATTCACCCGACTACAAACGACAGGAATTAATCTAAAAAAGGACACTCTTAACTTACAACATAAAAGCCTCGAGTCAGACGAAGCAAAAATAACAACATTTCCACAAGTCATCTCGTCTTAACGTATCACAATACCTCAGGTGGGAAAACAAGTGTCAGTTCTCGCTCCGTAGATTCAGTTAGCGGAGCAATTACACAAGTGCGAGTTATTACAGCTCCGTCAATGGGATGGGTCGTATTTCTTACAGGTCGGATTCTCACTGGGTGTTATCTTCAGAATTCGATTGCGGCTGCGTCATTCTTCTGACGTGTCGTTCTGATAGGTGTAGATGGGTTTTTGTTCTGGGATTAACGGTGATTGATTTATGGCAGAGTATAACGGGCTATAAATTTGTGATAGGTATAATAGCCTAAAAACTTATGACATAGGATATAACAGGCTGAAAATTGGTGATACATAGGACAACAGGCTATAAATTTATGATGGGTATAATAGCCTAAAGAATTATGACAGAGGATATAACAGACTGAAAATTGGTGCGATAGTAGTATAACAGGCTAAATTTATGACAGAGTATGACATGGATATAAATTTATGACAGAGAATAACATGGTCATGAATACATGACACTGAGTATAACTAACACAAAATATATGACAGAGCAAAGCGGGCTATAAATTTATGACATGGAGCATAAAAGGCTATAAATTGATGTCATAGCATTGAAGGCTATAAATTTATGACATAGTATAACAGGCTATAACTTTATGACAGAGTATAACAGTCTAAAAATTCGTGACAGAGTATGACAGGCTAAACATTCAAGACACAGTATAATATGCTAAAATATTTTTTAGAAGAGTATAACAGTCTATCTCAGGAACCTTTATAATCTAAGAAAAACAATTATCTTTCTCAGTCCTACTAATATTAACATCAGTTCCCTTCCGTCCAGAGGCCGATAAACTAAATTAGAGAAAGAAATAAAATAAATGTGTTTGTCAAAACCCTCATTTTTAGTTTTCTGTAAAAAGAAAACCATTGTGCCGGCTTTGTCTGTCCGTCCGAACTTTTTCTGTCCGCCCTCAGATCTTAAAAACTACTGAGGCTATAGGACTGCAAATTGGTATGTTGATCATCCACTCTCCAATCATCAAACATACCAAATTGCAGCCCTCTAGCCTCAGTAATTTTTTTTTTTTATTTAAGGTTAAATTTAGTCATACTCGTAATTCTAGCAACGATATAGGATAGGCCACTACCGGGTCGTGTTTAAAATTTCATGGGCCTTGACTCATACAGCATTATACCTAGACCACCGAAAGATAGATCTATCTTCTGCGGCCTTGATTATACGCTGTAGCGGCTGGACAGAAAACTCGATCGCGCCGAAGAAACTCCGGCGCATTTTTTACTTATTTATTTTCTTTTTTGTAATGAAGGATCATTGGGTAATAAGGCGTGGGTAAGGAAAATCACGAACTCCGTAATTCTGGCCGACCAATTTTCCAATTACCAACACATTTAAGAGGCACCCTTTGCTACCTGATTCCCTGTCTCTGTCTTTCTAACCATTTCCGAACTGACCTGCCATTATTATTATTAGCCTTCACAGAAACTGGACACTTTCAACCCTTGTGAAATCGGCCTCCTCTGCTGGGCAGACACAGACAGACATGACAGACAGACACTGGACAGACACTGGACAGACATTGGACAGACACAGAAAGACAGACAGAAACTGGACAGACACTGGACAGACATTGGACAGACACTGGACAGACAGAGCATTAACGCCAACCTGAAACTTCTTAAGTACATGAACTACTCGTGTGTGTGGTTGAGAGAGAGAGAGAGAGAGAGAGAGAGAGAGAGAGAGAGAGAGAGAGAGAGAGAGAGAGAGAGAGAGAATTATGAATGATAACAGTAGCAAGATAATAAGATTATATTCGTATTATACACACACGTATATATATATACAGTATATATATATATATATATATATATATATATATATATATATATATATATATAAATATATATATATATATATATATATATATATATATATATATATATATATATATATATATATATATATATATATATATATATATATATCACAGCGTCGATTAGCAACTTAAACAAAGAAGCCATTCCACATCTTTCTAAACTAACAGACAATCACACGGCCACATTTTCTGTTAACCAGGTCCGTGCCCCTGTGTTCCCACAGACTTATTGCCACACCTGTCACCCCCAGGACAATCTCAAGCCAGGTAATAATGCCCCCTACCTACCACCCTCCCCCTACCTCTACCTGCGAGGCCCGTGGTCTGCGGCCCTGAGGCCAGCAGAGGCATAAGGCCACTCACTGACTGAGGACGGTCAGAGCCGGACATTCGATACTTTCGTCCCGAATCGAGAAAACAAAAGCTCCGGAAACGAGCGAGTGTGTTTGTCCGCTCACGTGTGAAATGCGGAGCCCAAATACGCTGAAGGGTTTGGACAACTGACGTAATCGAGGGTTCGAGTCCTCCTTTCAGTCTCTCTCTCTCTCTCTCTCTCTCTCTCTCTCTCTCTCTCTCTCTCTCTAGTTGCCCCAGCACGGTTGGAGATTTTCGTCAGTTCCCACAAGATACAGTTTCTTCTGTACTCCCCCCCCCCTTCCCCCCCCCCCGATTGAGTTCCCTCTTCGAGTGGCCTCTTTCCTCCTCTCTCAAAGAGTTCGAGAGGGCCGATAAGATCCTCTCGGGACCCTTCTTTTTCCTTCGTCGGTGGAACTGGATTTTTTTTTTTTTAGTCTCTTTTGTTTATTGTAAATGTTTTTCTTTTTTGCCTTTTTTTCTTTTAGAATCTGAGATTTTTTTTGTATTATAGACAGCGGGTTCCAGTTTAGGGATGGAGACAGACAGTCTAGACTGCCTTTATTCTATCTGTCGAAATAGGTTGCAGTGTAAATTTATATCTAATAATAATAATAATAATAATAATAATAATAATAATAATAATAATAATAATAATAATAATACTCATAGTAGCATGAGTCTTAAAATGGAGAAGTAAATCGACAGCTATCTGTACAGATCTATCTTTAAATATATGTACGTATATATAACTGTGGATTTGATTCTCCAATAATAATAATAATAATAATAATAATAATAATAATAATAATAATAATAATAATAATAATAAGAATAAGGGAGGGGACTTTCTCTAAGGGCAGTAGCGTTGAAAATAGTTGCTGTTTCTACGGCATTCAATTTATATAGTCTTCTTCTCTATTCTTCTTAATACCTCCTTTCATTAGCGAGTAGCTGATGTATCATGTTTCCAAAGGACGTGAAAAATTTTCTTATTATTTCAGTTTTATTACCTCTGACGTTTCGAACGCGCTCTGGTGATCATTTGCAAAGCGTGAATGGATTGGCACGCAAGTTGCATGGGTTTATATATTACAGGCAGATAGCATAACCAGGCGTTTCGCAAACTGCCTGAAATTTCAGGCAGATAGCAAAATGCACTTAGGGACATTTGATCCTCCAGGGGCTAGTACTAAACACGGTGAAACGGTGACTCACCTACACTGCTTCACCGTGTTTAGTACTAGCCCCTGGGGGTCAAATGTATTTTTGCCATATTTAGTACTAGCCCCTGGGGTGTCAAATGTATTTTGCCTTGTCTAGTACTAGCCCTTGGGGTGTCAAATGTATTTTGCCTTGTCTAGTACTAGCCCCTGGGGGGTCAAATGTATTTTCCCATGTTTAGTACTAGCCCCTGGGGGGTAAAATATATTTCATCTTGTCTAGTACTAGCCCCTTGGGGATCAAATGTCCCTAAGTGCATTCCGCTATCTGCCCAAAATTTCAGGCAGTTCGCAAAATGCCTCATTTCGCTATCTGTCTGTAAATATAGCAAGCAGGCGTGGGGGCGGGGTTAGGTGTACAATTGACAGGTCAGTTATTAAGCTACAATTTGGGTGTTCACGGGTTGGTGACGAAATCGGTCCATAACAGAGGCACAACAGAGCTCGAAAGAGCAGCAGTCGTTCAGTTAAAACGACGACTCATTCCTCATAATTCCCGGTTCCCAGAGCGACTCTCAGCAGCGACTGTCTTTCTTGTAAGTCGAGTCTTTAACCGGTTGTCGTACTTGTATGAGGCCTTGTTGCGCCATTAGTTAACTCTTGTAGTCACAGGGACAGGGTAATTATTCACCTCTTAATTTTCATTTCTTTCTCTCTCTCTCTCTCTCTCTCTCTCTCTCTCTCTCTCTTCAAAGGGACAGGCTAATTATTCACCTCTTAATTTTCATTTTTTCTCTTTCTCTCCTTTCTCTTTTTCTCTGTATCTTTCTCTCTTTTTCTCTTTCGCTCTCTCTCTTTTTCTCTTTCTCTGCTCCCCTGGGACGGACGCGGAATGAAATTTATCTTACGAATGTTTTCATTTTCTTAATTATTCACCCCTTGATTTCTCTCTCTCTCTCTCTCTCTCTCTCTCTCTCTCTCTCTCTCTCTCTCTCTCTCACCTCCGCTGGGACGGATGGGGAATGAAATGAACTTTATGAGAGTTTTTATTTTCTTTGTTATCATTATCTTTCTTCAACGAACTCAGCTGTTCAAAGCATCGATGCTTTATGCATTTATATGCTTCTATAAAGTAGAATTTTCATGTAAAGACGTCACGTACACAAATACACTGTTAATTCACTAACGGCTTGGATAATTATATGACAATTATATTTTCTAATGAATTAAAACTAATAAAAACCGCCATTTCAGGTCGTAGCGGGTATAATCAATTATTAAGATCTTGGCTATTAGATTATTAAGAATATTCGTAATAAGTCACTTAAATTCCAAGTTTTATTTTCAGTAAGACCTTCAATCGTCAGTGACATATTTTATCAGCTGTTGATAATATTAAGTTATATTTTCCGTAAGACTTTAGATCATAATAATATATATGTATATTTTTTTGCAGCTGTTGTTAACAATATTCACTCTTCATTCGGCCAAACACCAACTGATCCTGAGAAATGGAGCGAAGAAGAAGAGAAAAAAAAAAAAAAATCAAAGAAGAACACTTTCCACCTCGCCCGAGCAGAGAGAGCATTTGAGGAATCAAACCAATTTCCATGCAAATTTCACCTCCCCGTTACTCCGCCGAGCAACCCCTTGTGTCTGTGTGTGTGTGTATATGTGTGTGTGTGAGTGTGTCTCATGACATCTGCGTTTTACAGTTCTCTCTGGCCAAGGTGTTTTACCCTGTCATCATCATTTCCATGATTTCATACCACGTAACGTTTCAATTGCGGTCGAGACGACTCGAATGGCCGTTCTGTAATTAAAAAGGCAATCACAGTCACTTTCGAGTGTATTGTATGATGTACAATATGCAATTTTGGTAATTTCATTGTAATTTTCTCTAGCTTCACCTGAAGTCATCATTTTCGTCCTCCCGGTACGAGGGAGAAAAAAGAACGGTTCCCGTTCCTTTCAAATCCAGCAAATTAGTCTGCTATTATTCTGGCGAAGTTCTTTCCCCCTAAATCAGCACGCCTGCAGAAAACCACTTATGGTTGTGCTGTTATTTCTGCCTTAAACAACTGAGGAAATGTTTGTAGCAGAGTTATAGAAGAACTTTATTTAATTTTTATATCATTTATTCTGCAAGACACTTTTGAACAACGTCTGAAAACCAATGCAAAGTAAAATGTACGAGGAACTGATTGGCGAAGTATCTACCATATCTAGACGCTGGTTAAAAAAAAATAAGTCTTGAGGGTTAAGCAAAGTTATAGAAAAACTTCATTTATTGTTTATATCATGTATTCTGGAAGACACTTTTAAACAAAGTCTGAAAACCAGCGCAAAATAAAATGTACGAGGAACTAATTGGCAAAATATTCATATATAGAGTTTGGTTGAAAAAAATGTCTTGATGGTTAGGATAAATCTGTATAGATTTATCCTTAAATATATGTACATATACACAACTGTGGATTTGTTTCTCAATTATTATTATTATTATTATTATTATTATTATTATTATTATTATTATTATTATTATTATTATTATTATTATTATTATTATTATTCACTGTGAGAAATACGGTAATGATTCGCGTTTTTTAAGTATATGAATTTTTTTTTTCAGATCATATGGAGGAAGCTGGTGCAAAGAATATCACCAGTGTTGTGAAATGGATGAGTTCATACCAAGAGGAGTCGAATAAAATCAGTATAAAGTACCTCTTTAAACCTGTAAAACTAATCTCTAGTGACTGATCCGACTCATGAATACATAAATCAAATATTCAAATGGTTCCAGATTGCCAGAAGCTTTGTGAATTGTGGGTAGGGAATCCTAATCAATTCTATTACCTTTTTAACTCAGTGAGAGGGTTTTAGGATCCTCAGAAATAATGATATATATACCAAGTTTGACTCACTGATTATGTTCAAGGTCAGATTATAAATAAAAGATATTCCAGGTTTGACTCATTGAGTATATTCAAGGTCAGATCATAGATAAAAGAAATTCCAAGTTTGACTCGTTGATTATATATATTCAAGGTCAGATCATAAATAAAAGATATTCCAAGTTTGACTCATTGATTATATTCAAGGTCAGATTGTAATATTCCCTAATAACTTCGTTTAGTTCAGGCTCAATGGATTATTGACACTCGTAATAATAATAATAATAATAATAATAATAATAATAATAATAATAATAATAATAATAATAATAATAATAATAAATTTTATTTCAGCTCAAGGCCATATACATGGAATATACAAAGTAGAGACAATACCATACACAACTTCGATACATGAGATAAAATGATAAAAAAATGATAAATCGGCAATATCCACACAGTTGCCGAAGAAGTATAAAAAATAGTATTCATATAAAAATAGTAATAATAATTTGCATTAATGATAGCGATCACCTGAACAGGAAAGACTTCCAGTATTAGAAATTAAGAGGAATTTTAATGGAAGCATTTAAAAAAAATCCCTGAATAACTTTGTTTAGTTCAGGCTCGATGGATTATCGCTACGTATGTAAAATAAAATTTTAAAAACTTAGTCAATATTCATATTTTAAAGAAACAGAGATAGATTTTATAGAGACGACTTCCATTAGTTAGAAAATAAGAGGAATGTTAACAGAAGCATTTCGAATTCCAGCTGACTTGGCATCCGAGTCTTCTCCGCTTACCGGAAGTGTCGAGACAGAGCACAAGCTCCCTAGGAATGCGACTTAGGGCACCAAGGTTTCCCTGAGGCTTTATTACTATATATATGAGACCCAGGACCCATCCAGAGAGAGAGAGAGAGAGAGAGAGAGAGCAGTGGCTGGCAAGTTAGGAGGCAAGACTGGCCCCTGGTAGCAGCGCCAAGCTGACCGCGCGGTTACATTTAAACACAAAACTAATGCATGTAAATCTGGAGGTTAGGGTTCTCGGTAACCCACCTAATTACATAGGATGGTTCCGTCCTTATAAGGAAGACCCGTGAGAACCTTTCAGCGGTCTCCTGGCCCCTAGAAATGATTACAGGTGTTTTCGGGGACCGCCAGGTTCTGAATCGGCGCTTTTTAAACATTGCTCGCTCACTGGCCACCACATATGCAGGTGAACGGGTGACAGGTTTCTGAATATTCTCTCCTAGGTGTTGTTCAGTTATTATTCATGTTTTCTGGGTTCCGATGGTCGCCTCTACGAAAGGTGCCTCCCTATTTTGGGATGAAATTGATCCCAAACCTAAAATTATATTGGTTTGGGTCCCATGTTTTCATTTCAAGACTTCACCAGTTTTCATTCCTAGACTTCACAAGTTCTCATTCCAAGGCTTCAGTTGAGATGTTCAGTTGATATAGAGTCTTTACTCTCTTAGGTCTGAACCTCCAACCATCACCACCCCCAACCTCAGCTCCCCACCCCCTCACCTTTAAATAACTGAAACTATTCAACCAAACAATGGTCGAAGTGTTTAATGGTGTATTACTATTATTATTATTATTATTATTATTATTATTATTATTATTATTATTATTATTATTATTATTATTATTATTATTATTATTCAGAAGATGAACCCTACTCATATGGAACAAGTCCACCACAGGGGCCACTGACTTGAAATTCAAGCTTCCAAAGAATATTATGGTGTTCATTAGGAAGAAGCAAGGGGAAGTAAAGGGAAATACAAAAATAAGAGATACCACTTATTAAAAAAGAGAAAATAAATCAATAAATAGATAGGTAAAAATGTATTAAAATTCAAGAAGAATAGTATTAGGGTAGTGAAGAATAAAGGACATCTAGAACTGACAGAGAGAGAGAGAGAGAGAGAGAGAGAGAGAGAGAGAGAGAGAGAGAAAGAGAGAGAGAGAGAGAAATAAACCCAAAGAGAAGTCTCTTCTCTCAAGAGAGAGAGAAAGAGAGAGAGAGAGAGAGAGAGAGAGAGAGAGAGAGAGAGAGATAGAGATAGAGAGATAAACCCAAAGAGAAGTCTCTTCTCTCACGAGAGAGAGAGAGAGAGAGAGAGAGAGAGAGAGAGAGAGAGAGAGAGAGAGAGAGAGAGAGAGAGAGGCAAATACAAAAAAAAGAACTCTGCTCCATCCACAGAAATGGATATCTCTCGAGCCCTCAAGAGGATGACAGACCAAGAATCTTATTAGCAGCTGTTACCTCTGGGATACTGATATCCGAAGGAGTGTTTGCAATGTCACATTTACAAGTGTCATGAAAGGCCGTTCACAATGCTCCCCTTAACCAGGGCCTTTAGGAAATGTTGAACTGTGAAGGCTATTGTGAAGCAATTCAGTTGTGAGATTGAATTTATGCGTTCATTCATACAATGTCACACATTTTTTTCTCTTATCATTCGTTCTCTATACGTGACTGAACTATCTCAAAATACTCTGCTTCATGTGTATGTATGTATGTATGTATATGTACAATGTGTATATATATATATGTATATAATATATATATATATATATATATATATATATATATATATATATATATATATATATATATATATATATATATATATAGTGTGCGTTTTTTTTACTACATAAATTCACGTGCACAAACGTAAAGATATTCAAATTAGAAAAATAGTTCGTAACAAACTTTAACTCATGATATATATATTAATCAGATGACTTTTACTCAGTTGATGCTTATATCTGCAATAACTACTATTATTTTCTATGTGTCAAGGTTTCCAGAACTTACTATTATTGCAGTCTCTGTGTTTAAACTGATTCTTGATAGAGATTCGCACTTGGCATTGAAAAAAGTCTAGAGAAATACTATGAAAAAAGTATTTATCAATAAACACAAAATAATGAATTGAATTAATTTCTCTTTTTTTCGTGTGTTATCATAAATCGTAAGAATGTGGTTCCACGGAACTCTAAATTGCACCACAGACCAGTGGAAGGTTAATGGACACTATCTTAGAAACACCAGCTCTCTGCTTACGGCTGTTTTCAAAAGCAAGAGCCCGTGCAATGTAGAACAGCAAGTGCACTAGGCAGAACTGTATTGAAGGATCTCCCGTTGCCATTTTTTGATCACATAAATGACCAAAATAGAAAAGTGTCTCAGCAAAGGTCTTCCACAGAACCGTTATATCAGAATATATATTTCGAACGTCATAGAAATCATTGGTAAATTTAATCAGATAAAAAATGCGCCGAAGTTTCTTCGGCGCAATCGAGTTTTCTGTACAGCGCATAATCAAGGCCACCGAAAATAGATCTATCCTTAGGTGGTCTCGGTATAATGCCGTATGAGCCGCGGCCCATGAAACTCTCGGCCGGCCGTGGTGGCCTGTGTCGTTGCGTTGCCAGAAGCACGATCATGGCTAACTTGAACCTTAAATAAAATAAAAACTACTGAGGCTAGAGGGCTGTAATTTGGTATGTTTGATGATTGGAGGGTGGAAGATCAACATACCAATTTGCAGCCCTCTAGCCTCGGTAGTTTTTAAGATCCGAGAGCCGACGGAAAAAAGTGCGGACGGACAGGCAAAGCCGGCACAATAGTTTTCCTTTCAGAAAACTAAAAAAATATATTTGAATATGGTATCAATACAGTCAAGGGCTGAAGAATTTGAGAAAATATTTAATCACTTTTACATATTTCCCATTCTTGATTTATAACTACGGTATAAATATTCCCTCCACGAGGCAGCAAGAGAGGTAGAATGCGGTGTGGATTACCTCGTCGAGACCCTCCTGTTTTCAGTTAATTGATGGTTTTTAACATTTCGATGGAGTGCTGATAACTCTCATCAATCATTTTTCGTTCTCATCAGGATCGAACCCAGGTCTTTCAATTGAAAGGCATTAAGGGGCGTTAACCACTAGGCCATACAAGAAATTCCTTTGGCAAGCTGACTGGTTGCGTACCAGCGTGTTTTCCCCAACTTCCCGACTCAGCAATGACCCAATTGACAGCCTTTCATTCGAATTATTATATATATATATATATATATATATATATATATATATATATATATATATATATATATATATATATATATATATATATATATATATATATATATATATATATATATATATAAAATTAGTTTTACTCGTAAGAATCTGCTATTCTGCGGAACTTGCTTAGGAATAAAGAACAAAATAAATATAACTCATACACACACACAGAGAGAGAGAGAGAGAGAGAGAGAGAGAGAGAGACTTAAAACATTCCGATTCACAGTTTTAAGCCCCGTAAGTGCTTCCATAAGCCGCTTCTTCGTCAATCCACTCCTCCACCCTGACCGCCCCCTTTGGAGGGGAAATTAGGCATAAGGACCGGGGGAGACTAATTACAGAGCAGGAAAGTCGCCGCTAGTGCCTGCTTGAGTTACATGAGAGGATTTTCGACGGGTAGAAAGACAGTTTCACTAATCTTTTTGTCCAAGAAACTCGAATTTTGTCTGCCATGAGAAAGCAGAAGGATTATACGAGGGTTGGGGTTAAACAGTTATGGCTGCGGAACGCCAGACACCTGTCTGCTACAGATGACAGAAATAAAAATGACAAATGTCAATAGTTTTGTAAAATATATATATATATATATATATATATATATATATATATATATATATATATATATATACATATATATATATATATATATATATATATATATATATATATATATAAATTATATATAAATTATGTATATATAAATGTATAACTGATTCACGAAGATATGGAATGTGATGATTGTATAAATAAAGGCAAATACCAGGAATGAAAAGTGAAACAACAGAGTGGTTGCTAGGCCTTTCGACGCACGGTCCTTTACTAGTAAAGGACCGTGTGTCGAAAGGCCTAGGCACCACTCCATTGTTTCACTTTTCCTTCGTGGTATTTGCCTTTATTTATATTATATGTATATGTATATATATATATATATATATATATATATATATATATATATATATATATATATATATATATATATATATATGACTTTTTATCACATCACCGTGATTCATATACAATGAGTAAGCTGCAAACGTCCTTTAATATCCAATTCGCTCTACCTCGGAAATAATATATTTTCATATATGTTACCGAAGGGGAATTTTTTTAGTTGATAATAAGTTCGTCGTCTCGTGGGCTCGAACCAGCGAAGGACAAGCACTCAGGACTACAGTGGACATATATACATATTAACCCATATATGTATATATATATATATATATATATATATATATATGTATAATACACACACATATATATATATATATATATGTGCATGTGCTACTTAGTTGCCATCACTTTCATAAGTACTTTCACTACTGAGGTATATGTAATTTCCTATCTAGTGGAACTTTGATGATCAAATCAACGAAAACCTCACCTTTTGCAGTACGAACATTTGCATATTACGAACAAGCCCAAACTAACGACAACGAAGCATCCCACATTTTCCCATCCCCCCAAAAGAAAATCATCACAGAAGCTACAAGTTACCTGACGGAATCAGAGCCAAGGACGGACAGCAGCAGTACTGCAGAGAACAACCGCTATTCATGGCAGCCTCTGACTTCTTTCTTATTGATTGGCTGCCATAAGCCTGGAAGCTGGGAGCAAACATGGTCGCTCCTATTGTCTCGTCGCCATACAAGCTGTCAGGCGCCTGCCTCTTCCTACACAAAGGAGAAAAATGAAATTACAGCTCATTTCTCCCAAGTTTATGAAACGTTAATCAGCGGTGAATGAGGACCTCGACTACTAGAGAGGGTGAGAGAAAGAATGGGGGGCTCTTACAAAAGATTGGTGGAATGATGTGTGTGTGTGTCTCAGGACCTGTCTAGCTGTGGTCTTGAAGTATGAGACGTTCGTCCAGCAGACGTGGTGGAATATTTCTGCCTGCGTGTGTTAGTGCTGCTTCTCATGTTGCCCAAAGCTTAATTGCTTCAATACTGAATTCGTCGTCTCTCTTGAGTAAGTTTGCAAGCGATGAGAGGGGAAACTTTTGCTTGTAATGGTTAGCAATGCTTCTCACGTTGTCCAAAGCTTCACTGCTTCAATACTGAATTCGTCGACTCTCTTGAGTACTTTTGCTAGCGATGAGAGGGGAAATTTTTGCTTCCAATAGTTTGCAATGCTTATCACGTTGTCCAAAGCTTTGCTGCTTCAATACTGAGAGAGAGAGAGAGAGAGAGAGAGAGAGAGAGAGAGAGAGAGAGAGAGAGAGAGAGAGAGAGAGAGAGGGAAGAGAGAGGAGGGAAAGGCTGATATTAAGCAAGAATACGATGAATTCAAAGAAAGTCATTGTATTCAGATGGTAATCATATATATATATATATATATATATATATATATATATATATATATATATATATATATATATATATATATATATATATATATATATATATATATATATATATATATATATATATATATATATATATATATATATATATATATATCTGACTTATAACCAATCATAATCAAATGATTACTCCCCAGTAATGTGACACATACATTGGAAATTATGAAAGGTAAATTCTTGATTTGGATGAAACTATTTCCTAATTTACCCAAATTCCACTGTGACTGAATCAGCTGCGAAGAAAAGAGATTACTTCTACCTCTGACATTTATTGGAACTTTCTCTTGTTTGTATAGTGTAGCGTTTTTTGCTCGAGATTTAATGGCCGACGTTCCTGTCAAGATGATATTGTTCTCATACACTCATTCTTAAATGGACTTAATGACTGTCTACACTCTACAGCAGTGGTTCCCACCGTGGGGCGTAGGCCCCTTGGGGGTAATTTGATTTTTAAGGGGGCCAACTGGAGAATGTTTCCTCCATGTGAATATAAGAATTACATATCTATATATCACCAAAGGGGGCATCAGGATTTTAGAGGAGATTATAAGGGGGACCAATTCGAGAATGTTTAAACCAAATTAATGGGCTTTTAGGCTTCCTCCACGTGAATATAAGAATTATATATCTATCACCACAGGTGGCATCAGGGTTTTAGAGGAGATTAGATGGGGAATGGCCAAAAAAAGTTTGGGAACAGCAAACCCTGGTCTCGTCAATGTTACATCAGAGATAATGAGAGGGAAATTTCCAACCTAGACACGATGTTAGAATAGTTTTACTCAGCGTCATTACGACACTCTTACAAGAAACCCCTGAAATCTGTTTATTTTGACAGCGGGCCTTATCGTCATTAGAACAAAACCTACCTCCCCCCCTCCCAAAAAAAAAAGGGTTCCTGGGCCTTACCCAGATATTCCTAAAAAGGCATGAGGCTAAGATTTAATAGCCCTCTCAGGTTAATTAGCAATGGCTAATATGAAGGCCACTTAGATTAATTGGAAGGATTTATTAGACATTAATACACTCATAATTTCTCCGTAACATTTCGCCGATTTATGCATAATCTTCACTGCTTTGATATAGTTCCTTCTCTGTACTGACCTTGGTAATCTAACTGGCCTCTTACTGTGTGTGTGTGTGTGTGTGTGTGGGATAAGGACAGTCTGCAAAAACATGGCACACTAATTTTTCAAGAATTCCAGGGATGGATTGTTCCCCTGCAGAGTAGCATAATAAACGCAAGAAAGGCTAGAATCTTTCACTAACCCCAAGTGAAACCTGACCAACCTTGACTAAAGTTTTCCATCATAACAATTGTCGTTTCCCTACTGTAGCCAGCTGAGTAATTCGGTCTGCTTCTAAAGAAGCTAGGTGTACCATGTGGACGTAGCATTTACCTCCTGCTGAGAAATTCCTTCAGATTTCTGCAGGACCTTATACGTAAGTTTTTTTATTTATTTGGTAGATTGAAATCAATAATTCTCAATACTTCTCAACCTAATAAATAATTTAGCCCCCGTTTCTAATTTGCGTTCGCTGTGCCTATCTTACCCTTTAGATTTTACTTTGGGCATTGCTAAAGAGAGGTTCTTGACTGCACAATGCCACCACATTCTCTCGCCCTAAGGGCACACGTCACAGACCATCCCGTCACACAACTACATTACTTTGTGGAAACGACAGGCTGAAGGAAGGATCAACTTCTTTCGGACTAGTTACTTCCTAAATGTGTTCTTCTCCTTCCGCTACGTTAATTGACTCATCTAACCATAACTTTATGTCTCACTGACGGAAGATGTCCATTAATGCAACTTTTTTTGATTGTCAGAGTCGAGCTCGTTCTGTGGTCTCATTACCCGTTATGATGTTAGTGTGATGACATTAGGAATTTGCTAGATTTTTTTTTTTTTACGATGAGAAAAAAAATATTCATTCACTCGTGAGATTTTTTTATGAAAAAAAAAATTGGGAAAATGTAAACGAGTGAAAAATCGATAAAATTATTCACGATATCAATTACATGAGTGACTTATTATTATTATTATTATTATTATTATTATTATTATTATTATTATTATTATTATTAATCAGAAGATGAACCTTATTTATATGAAAGAAGCCCACCCAAGGGGCCAATGACTTGAAATTCAAGCTTCCAAAGAATATTATTGCTTTCATTCGAAAGAGTAACAGAAGGTAACGAGAAATACAGAAAGAAGATATAAGTTGTTAAAAAAAACAGATAGGTAACAAATAAAAAAAATAATATTTAAATAAATAAAAATGAAAGTAGATGATTAAAAAAAATCAGATTACTAAGGAAAATTACCGATCGTCGGAGAAACCAGTCTGTACGCCATAACTCCAACATAATCGATAGGAAATGTTAATGGTAAAAAAAAAAAGAAATAAAAAACACCTCTAATCTGCAACAGACTCATCAAAGTCACACGGAAGCGGAACGTCCAAAAAATCCAGGGCGGTACAATGTAAAAATCCTTCGAAGGATCCCTAATAGCCCTATTTACATAACCCTACAGACAGGACTTTTAGCGTAGCTCGCATCCGGTCCTTCAAATTAAGGATTTCGCGTCCTGCCAACCACGAAGGATACGTGAGATCCTGCGATGGATGTAAGGATGTAGCCATTGCATGCTTCTCTCCTGCCTAATGGCGGGAATTAGGGGGTCGTCTGCGCGATATTGCAATTATAATAAATTGATGAAAAATGACGTTTTTGCTAATGTCCTGATGATTACTCGCATGCCACATGTCGTGTTGCCTAACCTCTCTCTCTCTCTCTCTCTCTCTCTCTCTCTCTCTCTAAGAACATGAAAACTGTCTTTAGCTCCTTTTTTAGTCTCTCTCTCTCTCTCTAAGAACATGAAAACTGGCTTTAGATCTTTTTTTAATCTCTCTCTCTCTCTAAGAACATGAAAACCGGCTTTAGCTCCTTTTTTAATCTCTCTCTCTCTCTCTCTCTCTCTCTCTCTCTCTCTCTCTCTCTCTCTCTCTCTCTCTCCCTCTAAGAACATGGAAACTGTCTTTAGCTCCTTTTTAATCTCTCTCTCTCTCTCTCTCTCTCTCTCTCTCTCTCTCTCTCTCCCTCTAAGAACATGGAAACTGTCTTTAGCTCCTTTTTAATCTCTCTCTCTCTCTCTCTCTCTCTCTCTCTCTCTCTCTCTCTCTCTCGCTAAAAGAGCATGAAAGCTGCCTTTACCTCGTTCTTTTTGGGACGCTCTCACTCTCTCTCTCTCTCTCTCTCTCTCTCTCTCTCTCTCTCTCTCTCTCTCTCTCTCTCTCCCCTTCAAAACCTAAACCCCCGGCCTCTGCATCACTGAAAATCCAGTAGCGGAGTCGATCGATGAAAATACATCTTTCCAGCAAGACAGAGAATCTCTGGATGGGTTCCAGACCCAGCCCAGGGTAGGTATATTCTCCCACATCCCTCCAGTAAAAATAGGAGAGGCGCTCTTGCGTGCACCTGGTAGCAGCGCGGGGCTAATCAAGCACCATTGACTGCCTGTTATTTCAACGGGAGGTTGGCAGACGGACTGACGTTCGGGAAAAACAACCCGACAGGTGACAATAACGTACGTGGGATGACAGGAGGCGTAGACAAGGGCGCCGTTTTTTTTTTAGTTTTTAGATTTTTTAATTTTTATTTTTTTGCCTAAGGGACACGGACAGATGACGAGAAATGAGGGAAGCAATGAAACTGAGAATCGAATGGAAAAGAGACAGGGACGTCATTTTCCTTGTTGTATATATATATATATATATATATATATATATATATATATATATATATATATATATATATATATATATATATATATATATATATATATATATATATATATATATATATATATATTTTTTTTTTTTTTTTTTCTGTCTGAGGACATGGACAGAGGACGATAATTGAAGGAAGCAGTGAAACAGAGAACTGGACGGAAAAACAATATATAAAATAACTGAAGGCGCAGACAGGGAAATAATTTTTTTTTGTTTATTTTATATCTTTATTTCATTATTATTATTATTATTTTTTTTTGGGGCTAAAGGACATAGACACAAGACGAGAAATGAAGGGAGCAATGAAACAGAGAAATGTACAGAAAAAAATATATAATAAAAATGGAAGCGCAGACAGGTTCGTAATTTTTTTTTGTTTTTTAGATTTAGAACTGATCAGAAAAACAATATATAATGAAAATGGAAAAAGGTTTTATCAATGACTGATATTGCTTCCGTATTTAACGTGAAATATAAAAAAAAAAAACGGGTATAATACCCACCGGGGCACAGAATACCACAAATTCAATCACTCCTTTTGGAGATGGATGTACTACAATTTTCTAGACGTTGTAAATCTTGAAAGCATTAGATGCTTCCATTAATTAGAAAAAAAATGATTTAAAAACGGGTTGCCATCTGGACGCAGAATTCCACGACTACAGACCAAAAATCTTTCTCAATTTCCCCTTTTTTAAATCGACAATGATTAATTTCGCGGCAATTACGAGTTGCATCTCAGTCGTGAAGCCAGACGCTCAATAATGGCTCGCATCTGAATATCAAAAATCCTTGATGAAGCGTGGAATTACTTATTTAAAAACCCCGACTCCTCCAACATGTCAGGCGTAGCTACCGGCGGCCATCTTGGCGCGCGCTTTGTGGTCAACAAACAATTGAACTCTGATATGCGCACTGTGCTTACGAGTGACAAGGCGCGCATCAGGGACCTTTGGACGCCCGGCCCAGGAGCGAAGGTTTCGACCGTATGGCACCGGGCGGGGGAGGTCAATCTCCCGCGGCCCCGGGGCCACCGAGCGATGCCCGAACGAGAGTCCACCATGAAGAGGGTATAACTGACGGATTATGAAAGCGTTTTCTTCTTCGGTGACGTGAATGAACGATGACGAGGCGAGATGCGATGTAATGAACCATGACATTGACGTAACCAATGGATTCAGCTGTGAGAAACGGGGAAGAAGAAGAAGAAGAAGAAGAAGAAGAAGGGGATAGATAGATAGCGGCCGTCACGTACCTATGGATGCACAGACCTTAGTGCTATATTTATATTAAATTGGTAAGACTGAGCCATGAAAATTTTAAGATAAAACCCTAAGATGATGTACTGGTTAGTAACGCTAACATCAAAACCTCAGGTCAAGTATAAAGTGATTCAGCGTTTGAACGGAATCACAATTTACAATCATCGGTTCATTTCGCTGGAATGTCATTACTAATGGCACCTTAATAGAAAAACATTCCCGCAAACTATCGCAAAACTATCGCAAACACCCATAATATGCATCCCCTACTTTCATCTGAGCACGAAAGCATCACCGTCAAACAATATCACTAATAAATTTCTGAGAGAGAGAGAGAGAGAGAGAGAGAGAGAGAGAGAGAGAGAGAGAGAGAGAGAGAGAGAATATCTCCCGCCGAGAGCCCCAAAGACTCGGCCATGACTAGCAAAGGCAAAGAGTTCACTCCTTTTGGATCCTTCTCATTGAAACCGAAGTCAAAGACCCTTCCTGACTGACTTAGTAAATGGGAACAAAAGACTCTGTACGTAAATTGGTGTTCCAATACAGAGGGCGAGTAACTGGGGGGATTTGTATGTGCGGTGTACTGGACGCTGAATACGGTGGATGATGGGTAAATAAGAAAGACTAAGAAAGGCCCATGTGAAGGAGAGGAGCATGGGTGGATGGATAAACAGGTGTAGGAGAGGGAGGGGATTGGGTGGGAAGGTGAGCATTGTGTTAATTGATGTAACAGGTAGGCACCCGGAACGCAGTAAATCAAAAAAGGAAAATTAAAAGGAAGCTTGATTCGGTGTAGACGTGCTTGTTTTTAAAATATATGTATGGATACATTTGTATACTCTAAATTGTAAAGGAATATACATGTATATAAATATGTATATATAAGTATATGAAAAGGTGCCAAGAGAGAGAGAGAGAGAGAGAGAGAGAGAGAGAATGTTTCATGCAATTGCTTGTAAATATCTCTGAACACAAAAGTGCGAAAGAACTGGGAAACTTTCAATGCATAGTTTATATATTTACGCTACAATGTAAAGGTATATGTTATTGAAACTCATTTCCTTTAATAAAACTTGCTGAAAAATAACGGCATATAACACTGGGGAAAGACTACAAGGAAAGGGAATTATTATATTATGTGGAAATAGAATGGAAATCAATTGAGAGCATTTTCATTTATATTTACTGAATCACACAAAAATAATAACAGCAATTAATTAAGGATATTACTGTCAACCACCATAAAACACTGTGCTGAATAGATTGCAAACAATACTGACCTGCTTGGCCTGCCTAAGCAAATGTAATGAGAAAATTAACTAATCTCTCTCTCTCTCTCTCTCTCTCTCTCTCTCTCTCTCTCTCTCTCTCTCTCTCTCATTACCACTTATTTACTTAGCAGCATAGATGTATAAGCTTGCTGTTGATGTAAGATTGCCATTGAAGACTCTAAGAGGATTGCACACCAGAAATGGTGACTGAAAAAAAAAGTTTGAAGACCTGCATATATTGTATTTTGGAAAGGTGGACAATAGGAATATATATATTTTATCCTTGGGGATTTGAACCACCAACCGGCAGTAAGTTGATTTATAGTCAATACACCTCCTCTGAGCTGAAGTATACAATATGAACAGGAAACATTGCATGAAAATCATTCTAACAAAATTCATCCTTGGTTATTTGAACTGCTGACAATGAAGTACCAGGCTGTACTTGAACCAGATACAAAAAAAATGCTTGGAATCAAAGTGGGCACTCAGAGTGGGCACTCAAAGTGGGTGCTACGGCTAAGTCGAGTCTGCGAACCGGTGTAAATCCCTTTTCACTGATAAGCAAGTTCAGGAGTCTCAAGTGCCAATGGCACCTGGCTTTTCCCGGTTGTCTCACCCATCCAGGTAATGACCTGACTAGGCGTTGCTTTGGCTTTAATGATTAAACTGCAAATAATATCATAACCATATAGATGTTTTATATATATAATGTACCTGTCCCTTTTCAAGTGTTGTTGTGGATGGACTGTTAAACTGACATACAGGGGAAGTTATACATCTTCTCTGGAGGAAGTTACACTTTTAGGGAAGTTTGGGTCGGAAGGAAGTTGTTTTTAATTCATCAAATAAAGAAAAAAAAATCCTAAGGAGCTAAAAAAAAAGAGGACACATCTGTCCGTACTTCCAATAGCATTAAATTGTTAAATAGATGAAGATTCAAAGTTAGAGAACATTTGATTTTTGCGTAATTTATTTTCTTTATTTTACTGCACACCAAAATGTATTTTACTATGAATATATATTCCGCTGTCGAAGAGATTAGGAATTTGGTTTCAGCGCCCCTCGCTCTCTCTCTCTCTCTCTCTCTCTCTGTCTCTCTCTCTCTCTCTGTCTCTCTCTCTCTCTCTCTCTCTCTCTCTCTCTCTCTCTCTGCAACACAGTATGTGTCTGTGAATTTGCATTGTAGAATACTTAATATATATTGAAAACAAATATTAATATTATTATTATTATTATTATTATTATTATTATTATTATTATTATTATTATTATTATTATTATTATTATTATTATCTCTCTCTCTCTCTCCCCCTTCCATTTCAGGCTTAGCTTGACACTCTTCCAACAAATGTTTTAATGATTTTACTGTCCAAAAGAATATGATTTCAATTTCAAGGTCTCTCTCTCTCTCTCTCTCTCTCTCTCTCTCTCTCTCTCTCTCTCTCTCTCTCTCTCTCTCTCTTCCCTACAGTTCAAGCCTATTCTGATATGCTTCTAACAGAAGGCTTCTTTTAATTTTCTCCTGTGGAAAATATTATGATTTCAATTTCTAGGTCTCTCTCTCTCTCTCTCTCTCTCTCTCTCTCTCTCTCTCTCTCTTCTCCTGAAGACCTCTCCACGTCCCTCTCCCAAGGGCCAGCCCTCTTGTTTGCCCGCCACAACAAGTGCCCATCAGAAGCGGAGAGAGCACTCGAGTCAAAGTGTCAGTACTTGTGTTACACGATCGACAATAAGACCAATTCCAGCCTTATCCGACTTGTCATGATGTTTGAACAGCGAGCGTCCGTATCACACATGCTGGGGATATTATACATACGCGTATTTGGCAGATTTGCATTCGAGAATGATTTAATACAAACTTACGAGTCGCGAATAGATTAGTAAGTATTATCATGCAAAACATTCTTCAAGTGCGGGTGTCGTTGAAGAGTATCACGTCTTGGGGGGAAAGCTGCTGTGATGTTGGGAGGAGAAGTGTTTTGAGGACTTGCATGCCTGCTGTTGTTGCAAGCGTGGTGTGAGTTGTGCATTTTTGCGAGTGTAAATAATGCAACATATTTTCTGATATATATACATATATACTGTATATATATATATGTATGTATATATATATATATATATATATATATATATATATATATATAATCTATTTTTCCAATTTATCTCATTTATTTAAACAAATTTGGTATACGATGGACTTTAAACTTTTAGTTGCCCTCACTATTTTTTAATAACTTTCCTACTTAATTAACGTGAACTAATATATCCAGAAATAGATAAAGATAAAGATAAAGAAACTCTCCTTTAATAGGTCGTTTTCCTTACAAAGGATGATCTAGACTGAAATATACTATGGTAATCGCCACAATCATCCTTCTAACTGCTAAATCAAGGATTTATATTTTGAGCTAGACATTTCCATTATATAGGCCTCTTCACATAACTATAAACTCCTATATACATTTAGCCACTCACTTTTACCTTAATTATTCTAATTAAAAGCACTTTTCACTAACCTTTTTTTCTCTCCGCATGTCCAGTCCATGCTGAAACATTTTGATCCTTCTTTTACATATATAACACATGCAATTTTCCCTTTGTACTCAATTCCACCATTGTGGAAACTCACACTGCTATTTCCTATCTGTCATTCGGACTTACGTCCAATCTTTACAGTCACAATCTGAATATACACCTTAATCATCATAGCAAATAATTCTACTCCTCTATAATTCTAACAGGCATCCTCATCATATATGTACAGTATACTTGCATAAAGAACAATTATCCTTTCTCCCACTCCTTGGTAACCTCACCTCGTCCATACATATTTCACCCAAGGTCCTTCAAATATGAGAGTATGTTTGAAGGACCTTGAGTTTACCTAACTTGACCAATCATCCAATCTCACTTTCACCTCTACACAGCAGTATCTCACTCGAAATCATATCAGTACCCGGTGTCTTTCCAGTCACCAGACTCTTAATTGCCTTCCTTACATCTTAAATGGTCACTTCCATTCGCTGTAAGAATCAGAGGGGCATAACATTATTGAGTATAACAGGAACTATATGGTTTGGACAAGGTAGAGAATATGTGGATTATGTGTTATGAAATCTTTATGTGAGAATATTGAAAGACAAGGTAAAAAGCGGTGCGCATCATCCAAGGGCCATGATAAAGCTGATAAATGAATTGACAGAAAAGCAATTTGGAGGTTTCTGAAGACGCATGGTACAGAAAATAAGTTGTTCAAAGCAATAAAGCATTATTATTATAGCGGGAGTGAAGCACATACTGAAATAGGCAGGCAGGAGAGTGACTGGTTAGGTGTGAAAATGGAGTTGAGACATGGGTTCGTTACGTCTCTAAGATGGAGTGATGCAAACAGTCAGAAGGGCAGAAGATTTGGGGCACAATTGCTGATTAAGGAAATAGGTCAAGAATTAAGGGTGGAATAATTGATGTTTGCAGATTGCACAGTTTTTATTGCAGATATTGAAGAAATATTGCAGAGAATATTGAAAAATTTTGAAGGAGTTTGCAAGAGAAGAAAATTGAGAATAACTGGGCGCAATAGTAATATTATGAAAATGGAAATCTAGAAGAGGGAGCAATGAATGTTTGTATGGATGGATGAAAAAGGAAGCAGTAAAATCGTACAACTGTTGAGGCGTAAAAACAGCACATGATGATAAGATGAGTGAAGAGGTAAGTCACAGTAAAGGTGAAGCAAAGAATGTAGCAGTATGTGTGCAATGGATCTGAAAGAAGCTTTGAGGGCCTATGGAAGCCGAGGTTTGAATGTCTGAAAGGACTGTTGAACCAGCTCTCCTTTATGGAAGTGAAGTGTGTGGATTTTGAATGCAAATGAGAGAAAAATAATGGAGTTGATTTTGCAGTATGCGTCATAAGGAGACTTGAAAGGGCGAGAAAGGTTGAGAAAAGCAAAAGTGGTAAAAAGCTTAATGTACAGCTGAATGTTTGAAAGGATTGTTGAACCAGCTCTCCTTTATGGAATTGAAGTGTGTAGATTTTGAATGCAAATGAGAGTAAAAATTGCTGGAAATCATCTTGTAGTATATGCCATAAGGAGACTTGAAAGGGCGAGAAATATTGAGAAAAGCAGAAGTGGTAAAAAAGGTAAATGTATAGCTGAAAGGAAGGATCAAGGTGTCTTCAGAAGGAGCGGTCATGTGGAAAGAATTGAAGATGATAGGTTGGCGGAGTGTTTCTGGAGCATCATGGATGACTGTGCAAGAGAATTTACGAAAAAATAGCCATCATATTTGCCTGGACATACTGTATATTTGCCTTTCTCAAAAACTTGTTGATGCATGCATGCTTTTGCTTAATTTGCTTATTTTAGTTGTTCTAAGCATTTAATTTGCATTATTATCTTTGCTGTTACTTTCTTTTTGGGTGCTTGCTTAACAAGCTAATGTTCTTTTTTTTTTTTTATTCCAAGCTAGCTAATGTGCGGGTTTGCTGAATAACAATAGTGAGTTTTTCTTTTCCCAGTTAGGTGATTTCAACGAAACATGAGAGAGGTATCACAGCTGAACAACTCTGGATCCATCTCGAGTTTCTAATAACAGTGTTTGAAGCTAGCTGTATGACATGCATCATGGCCATGTTTTAAAATTCGGTTGTTATATATCGAACAGAGAGAGAGAGAGAGAGAGAGAGAGAGAGAGAGAGAGAGAGAGAGAGAGAGAGAGAGAGAGAGAGAGAGAGAGAGAGAGATTTTCTCCATGTATTGAGAAGTCATCGCTATTTCTCACGCAATGATTCATGATCTCGAAAGCGCTTCTTATCGTCATATTTAATACACGTCTTTCTTTCTGTTGTTCTCAGTGGTACGTAAATTCCGAATCAATAGTTAAAATACAGCATTCTTTTAGGTAAAATATAGCATTCTTTTAGGTAAAATATATCGTTCTTTTAGGTTGATTCTTCAATTTTCCATTTGTTTTCGTCAGATCACTTTTACGTCAAAATGACACCACTCCCCATCGTGTTCTTGCTTAACAGCTCTTTGAAGTTCTGTAATTTGCATGACAGAAAATGGTAAATAAATACACACAAGTCCCTGAAGTCGGATTTAGTTGCTGTTGGTGGTTCGAGTCCACAGGGTGGCTAGCATAATGTTTATGAATATAAAAATGTCACGATGATGTGAAAAAATTCATGTGATTTCAATGCATTTTTTTTTAGATAGTGATCAGTCACCTTAGCGAACTGCCATGAACCCATACATTCTTTTATGATATATCATCACCATTCCAGGGCAAGTATCAGCATAATGTAATATCGCCCAAACTTTGGGTATCAGTAGAGCTGCTGTTAGCCCATGGTGGGTAAGTCAGACTACCATTACTGACAGGAATAGACCTGAGGGTGGGGTTTTGGGGGGCGGGGAGGGTGGGGAGGTATCACTTACTCAATTCCATCAGTCGCCCAGATCCATAAATCCAAGAGAGTGGCACCGCCAGCCTCTCTCTCTCTCTCTCTCTCTCTCTCTCTCTCTGTGATACAATCTAAGACCCGTTCGCAACATAACGCAATGTGACAACAGTAATTGAAACAATCCGTATATGGCTGTTATGACAGCTTAACTTTAATAAGGGCCACTAAACCATGTCTAACTACACGGATTGTAGCCATTAACTACCAGTGATTTTTGACTCGTTAGTACTCCTAAACCTTCAATTTTTAGACACTGCCGGATTAACTATACCCCCTTTATGATTTCGCTCAGGTCTTCGCTCTCGCTTCGTAAAGGATCGCTCGCCCGGGCAGGGATCCCGAGGGCAGAAGAACCATAATTAACCTGGCCCATCTGACCAGTGAAGTATGAATAAGCACCAACTGCTCTGAAAACACGGGACCAGGGTGTGGTAACTGCTCTCCAAATGGTTATGACCGATCATTAGCGGGCATAAAGTAAGGCGAACGGTTGTGGTAACGGCCGAAAAGCACTGGAAAAACAGCCGATTAGTCTCGCTGTTGTCTGTCAATACACCCAGAGCCAGGTTTCTTATATATAAAAAAATTATGGTTTATTTGTTTCTGATGATGATGACGGTAAAGAAGGTGCGTATACAAGCCAGTATGGAATGACGAGATGGAACGGGAATGAAACGGCAAAGATAGATACTAAATGTTACACGTTCGGACGAAGAGAGAGAGACAAAGCAAAACGCAAGATAATGACTGTAACAGAGAAGACACTAACAAGTTCAGTGAATAATACACCAACGTCTGTATTTGATTGGTCATCCAGAATGTCTGGAACCAGGAACGCAGATCGCAGCTGAAAGATTTGGTCTCAGACTTTGGGCGACGTGCAAAGGTGGCCCAGTCAAAAGTCAGTGTCTCCCTTAATAAAAGATCATCTGCTTTGCTTGCAATAAAAGCAACCCACTCTTGGCAAGCATGCGCAGGTGAGATGCACTAAACAAATGACCACATAAAGGTCTATTAGTTCATGTAATATTTGCATACTGACGATCACTGATAGGCAAAAATAATGTGTGAACGATTTTTTATAAAATATTGATACTTTCATAAATCAAACCGGTTTAGTTTGAATAACTGAACGCCTTTTTTTTTTTACCCAGCATAATATATACTGTCTCATTTTCAGCCGATTTAAGGGCTAATGTGAGCTCGCCGAAATGTTGTGGTATATTCAGATTTCTTCTTTTTCCTGCTATGGATCTTTTGAAGGGAATACGTTGATTAAAGATAAATAACACTAATAAAGTTTGTAGTTAAAGAGAAGACTGACCTACAGTTAGTTTAACAGCAAGAAGTATACAATCATGAGGAGGCTAGATTTTCAGAGCAAGGGCAAGAGTCACTAGTTACCAGTCAGCATCTTTTCAAACCGGAAATTATGTCATTTTCTAAGCCAGGGGAAGCAAATATTGAGATTTTCACCCTTCCACTTCACGAGCGAAGCCAAATTGTCGTGTTGGGGGGGGGAGTGGGAGGGGACGAATATTTTATGAGACCCTATATTTAGATTATTAAAATATGCCGCGAGCCGCCGTAAAAACTAAATATTTTTCATGCGAAGGATAATAATGGCTACCAGTCCTACAAAGCGCGGCGGTAACACCTAGCAATAGGAATAGGAATATAAGGTTTTGGCCAAAGGCCAAGCACTGGGACCTATGAGGTCATTCGGCGCTGAAAGGAAAATTGAGAGTAAAGGAGGTTTCAAAGGTGTAACAGGAGGAAAAATCTTCACAACTAGAAGAAGGTGGAGAGAAAGACTGAAGAAAGAGAATATGAACGGAGGTACAGTAAGAGAAATGAAAGAGGTTGCAGCTAGGGGCCTAAAGAAGGGACGCTGCAAGGAACCTTAAGTAATGCCTACAGTGCACCGCGTGAGGTGCACTGAGGAATCTACCCCCCTACAGGGCCTAGCAATAGCGAATCTCCGACTCTGTTTGTGGAGTGTGTTTGCAAACCCACGGTTATAAAGCAGTGATCTGAGTGTTGACAGTGATTGCAAAACGATGCGGACTGTAGCTAGGCAAATGATAGCTGTGGACTAAGTTACGATCTCGGTAAACACCGGGGAGGTGAGGCTAATGGTCTCTCTCGTTTCAATCAGGGAAGCTGCAATGTTTCTGTCGAGGGCTCATCGCACTTGCCAGTGGGGAGAATCCTATGAATTTCAACCTCTCTCTCTCTCTCTCTCTCTCTCTCTCTCTCTCTCTCTCTCTCTCTCTCTCTCTCTCTCTCTCTCAAAATCTAACAGACAGACATCTGTTGGTAGTAAGGAGGAATGACTTGTTCATCGTTTCCTGAAGAATTATTTGACAGTTCAAAATGCCAACTAAATTAACAAATTTTGCATCGCAAAGTTTCAGCTAGTCAGATTTAGCGATGAAAATCTTTGAAATCAAAACTCTCTACAGTTTACTCAGACCGAATTAGTTTTATTTAACGAGAAACGAAATATTTCGCTCCAGATTATAAATTCCAAACGACTATACCTTCGATTATTTCGGAAGCACTGCTCTTGTTAATAATATTTTTAACCTGATCCCCTTAATACTCAAACGCCCCCTCAAAGGAGACGAAAGATGTAAGAAAGCGCTTTATTAAAGCTCTAGAGCTAACTGATACAAATAAGAGAAGCATTTTAGTGTCGATGAGTGATAAATATTTTTGGGAAAAAACCGATGAAAATATCTTGCATTATTCAGAGGCAAAAATAGCCCAGGAGCCTTTTAATACACGACAGTTTGTCCCCAGTGATAAAGCTACATTATAATTCAAAAGTGCAGCATTTATCTTAAACGCTTTCACAAGTATCTGTGGTTTCATTTCACTAAGTAAGTGACAATAAACATTCTGACAGCTTGATTTTGGGATATTCAAAGACCCAAACTAAAGGTTCCCTAAACCTTTAGAGCAACCTTTTGTCCTATTGTCTTACATTATAAAATCCTCCATCCCTTGTCAAGTTGCTAGACTTGGGCAGAACTAGATTCCCAACCCAAATTGGAAAAGCTTAATTCCTATGGTTCCTCCCACACTTTGCCTGTTGGACGTTGCACAAGAGGAGATGGCCTTCTCTTCAAAGATTGATAATAATTGGTAGAACGTCCGTGGATTTTTTAGTGTTCTGAAAAGAAAACTATTGTGCCGGGTTGGCCTGTCCGTCCGCACTTTTCTGTCCGCTCTCAGATCTTAAAAACCACTGAGGCTAGAGGGCTGCAAGTTGGTATGTTGATCATCCACCCTCCAATCATCAAACATACCAAATTGCAGCCTTCTAGCCTCAGTAGTTTTTTTTTTTAGTTAAGATTAAAGTTAAACATAATCGTGCGTCTGGCAACGCTATAGGACAGGCCACCACCGGGCTGTGGCTGACAGATTCATGGACTGCGGCTCATACAGAAAACTCGATTGAGCCGAAGAAACTTCGGTGCATTTTTTACTTGTTTAAGAATTGTGAAGAATTCTACTTACTTGAATTAGAATTCCCATGAAACACTATCAGGAGAGCTGAACAGTCCAAGAGATACCCTTTTTGTATGATTCTTAGAATTCCCGTGAAGCACTCTCTACCAGGAGAGCTGAACAGTCCAAGAGATACCCATTTCGTATGATTCTTAGAATTTCCGTGAAACACTCTACCAGGAGAGCTGAAGAGTCCAAGAGATAGGCTACCCATATCGTATGATTCTTAGAATTCCCATGAAGCACTCTTTACCAGGAGAGCTGAACAGTCCAAGAGATAGGCTACCCATATCGCATGATTCTTAGAATTCCCATGAAACACTCTTTACCAGGAGAGCTGAACAGTCCAAAAGATACCCATATCGTATGATTCTTAGAATTCCCATGAAGCACTCTTTACCAGGAGAGCTGAACAGTCCAAGAGATACCCATTTTGTATGATTCTTAGAATTCCCATAAAGCACTCTTTACCAGAAGAGCTGAACAGTCCAAGAGATACCCATTTCGTATGATTCTTAGAATTCCTATGAAGCACTCTTTACCAGGAGAGCTGAACAGTCCACGATTCTTAAAAATCCAGTACAACAGGAGAGCCAAAATGTCCAAGGCCAAAAAGACTGCTTTGAATCCTTGAGGAGCCATGTCCCAGAGGCCATATGAGAACCCCTTCACCGTTGCAGAAGTGGAGCAGCCAGACCTACTCTGGGAGATCGGATAATGCAATCAACTTGCACAGGGTCGTTCCGTGCACTCCTGTCACCTTGTTCACTGAAAGGGAGAGCAAATTCAAGCCTACTTCAGATCTGATGCAAGTTCGTTTAATCACCTCCCATTCAGGTGCAGCAGAGTGCAAAACATCTTGAATGCTGTTTACTGCGTTGGAAAACCTTTGCAGATTCGATACGTATCTCCAGGCTATCTAATTCCTTACGACATGTTACTAAAAAGCTCTCTCTCTCTCTCTCTCTCTCTCTCTCTCTCTCTCTCTCTCTCTCTCTCTCTCTCTCTCTCTCTCTCTCTCTCTCTTAACAAAGCAATTAAGCTGGTGTTAGCAAATAGGTGAGCAAAATTTTAAGATTCCCTTCATCACGTAAGAGAGTCGAGAACAATATTGCATATGGAAGGCCCTTTCAGTGGCCAATGTTTCATTCATTTGCAATCATGTTGATACAGTCAATGCACATTGACAATCATCGGACAAGCATTCTCCTTTTCGAGTGGTCAAGGCCACAATGCAAAACAGTTTTATTCCCTTGAGTAAATTCCCAACGGAAGGACAGACATTCCTTTTGTGTCGAAAATTAAAATAAAGTTGGAGCATCGAGGTAAAACCGAAGTAGTACAATAGGAGCATAAGTTATGCTATATTTCTATGGAGCCAGCTGCTACCAATTGCGAAATTGCAACTATTAATATTTGCATTTTTTATCATAGAATTAGATCAGAAACTTGTTTATATTTTGAGTAAAATATAGTAAGGACAAAATCTCTTTGATCTGACAAATTAGACAGGGAATTAAATGATTAAAAGTGTAAGGTCAATGGTCAGAATATAATGATTTGGACGGATATACAAACATGCCACTGATCACTCTTTTATCAATGTTTTTCTGCTAATGATTTCAGGAATCTTTACGTTAGCCTCTAGCTACAAAGTTTACCTTTCCCTGTTCATTGCAGAAAAACCACTAATTAGAAAGGTTAAGTTACCCAGCCGCAACTGACAGAGACAGGTAACATTAATAAGCCGCGTGTGAAAATTGATCAGATATCACTATTTATAAAGCAAAAAAAGTAATGAATTTAGAATGCCATGAACATTTCAGTACTATGACTGTTCTAGAGAAATCGGAGATAATTAAAACGAGTAAGAAATGCGCCGAAGATTCTTCGGCGTAATCGAGTTTTTTGTTCATCGTATAATCAAGGCCAACGACAATAAATCTATCTTTCGGTGGTCTCGGTATGATGTTGTACGAGCCGCAGCACATGATACTCTAACCACGGCCCGGTGGTGACCTATCCTACATCGTTGCCAGATGCACGATTATGGCTAACTTTAACCTTAAATAAAATCAAAACTACTGAGGCTAGAGGGCTGCAAATTGCTAATGTTTGATGATGGGAGGAGTAGGGGTAGGAGGTGGATGGGGAGGAGGAGGATTAGGGGTAGGAGGAGGAGGAGGAGGAGAAGGAGGAGGAAGGGGGAGGAGGGAGAGGGGAAGTAGGGGAGGAGGAGGAGGAGAAGGAGGAGGAGGAGTGAGAGGAGTGGGAGGAGGAGGAGGAGGAGGAGGAGGAGGGAGAATGAGGGGGAGGTTGAGGAAGAGGAGGATTAGGCGTAGGAGGAGGAGGAGAATGAGGAGGTGGTTGAGTAAGAGGAGGATTAGGGGTAGGAGGAGGAGTAGGAGGAGGAGGAGGACAAGTAGGAGGAAGAGGAGGAAGGCCCAGAGTGAAAACTAACCATAAAATTACAACAGAGCGAGGTCCATTCTTGGCGAGAGACCGGATCGGTCCTTCCATTGAATCTCCCTCCCAGCAGAGACGACAAAAGACGCCCACACGGCGCCCGTCGAAGAGATTTCGGGCGAACTCTGAAAAACGGGATTCACAGCTGATTATCGGATGTCAACGAGGTCTTTAGAAGCGCTGATGAGTTGTTACGCGTTGAACGGGAACAAAGGATTTTTTTTTTTTATTCTCCTTTCTTTTTATCGGTTCTTATCGCTCCCCGCTTTGTTCGCGCTTATTTTTACGATTTAGTTCGAGACGATTATGCATACCTTATCGCCGAGGATGGCAGGAAGCGCAATCAAGGATGGTATGAGGAAAATCAAGTCAAAAACGAAAAATCTTGGAGTAGAAAACTGTAAAAATGGAGGAATAGAACAGCTTTTGATAAATAATTAGCGAACGATACGATTTTGATAAGCTGAGATGCACTAAAATTTTCCACCTCTCTCTCTCTCTCTCTCTCTCTCTCTCTTTATATATATATATATATATATATATATATATATATATATATATATATATATATATATATATATATATATATATATATATATATATATATATATACATACATACATACATATATAAACACCTCTATGGAATATGAATTAGTTTTATATATAACTCATACAATCACATACAGTATATGCCTTTTTCCCCTTGAGAGATAACTCTAGAAGTTATCTGACTAAGGTATCTGGCTCATTAAACACTAAATGTGAGTTACATATTAAAGCAGATAAAACATCTGATCCTAAAAACAATTCGTTTTGCCTTTAATCTCATTTATGCTCCTCTATCTACAATCTCACTCAATCTCTTCTGCTTTCATCTACCCTCCTCACATCATTTCCACATCCAGCTATTTGGTATTTCTGAGAACTGTAAAAGTTATCATCCTTTACTGAGAAATTTGAGGGAGTGTGTGATGAATAAGAAGAAAAAGGTGTTTTCAGGTTTCGTCTGCCCTATTTAGAGATATTTCGAGATCGACAGGAACAACATAAGACGAGATTCAAGGAAATTGCGAGAAAACTGAGGAAAACTAGACGAGAAATAGGCTGGGCTTTTAATGGTAGAATCTGTTACATATTGATGGGTCTAGTAAAGGATACCTTGAAGGAACGAGAGAGAGAGAGAGAGAGAGAGAGAGAGAGAGAGAGAGAGAGAGAGAGAGAGAGAGAGAGAGAGAGAATGGTAACATTAAGAAGAGAACCCTTAGGAACGCCACTAGAGGGAGACTGAGATCGGAAATAGGATGAGCTGTTCATGGTAGAATCTGTTACATATTGATGGTTCTAGTAAAAGATACCTTGAAGGAACTCAAAAGAGAGAGAGAGAGAGAGAGAGAGAGAGAGAGAGAGAGAGAGAGAGAGAGAGAGAGAGAGAGAGCCTGATGACATCCCTCTATGTTCCTCAAGTTATTCAAAGATGAGGTTACCTTGTGTTCACTGTCCCTCTTTGGCATATCCTAATACTGGCAGCTAGCTTTCATTGAGGGTAGAATCACTTATACAGGATGTTCGAATAGGATTTGATTATTCTAATCCTTCCAACTATTGTTTTATTACTCCTACACCCACAGTGGCTGGAGCCACTGAAAACTCGCCTCAGCACACAACCCATAAAACGCTTTGGACAGTAGCAGTCCGTTTGATCAGCAATTTGATTTCCCTTCGGCAAGATCTTCTTATGATATCTGTACTAACTTACTCATTATCTGATCGTCCTCTGGCATAAGGCCAAGCTCCCAACTTATAATTTCAATCCTCTCTCTAAACTAAATTCTAGCGTGCTACCAAGCTGGTCTGTTTATAGTGCAGCAAATGGAGCTACGATTGTCTGTTTTTCAACTCTAGGGGCGTTCCTAAGGGTTCTCTTCTTAATGTTACCACTCTCTCTCTCTCTCTCTCTCTCTCTCTCTCTCTCTCTCTCTCTTGAGCTCCTTCAAGTTATCTTTTGCTAGACCCATCAATGTGTAACAGATTCTACCATTAACAGCTCGTCCTATTCCCCATCTCAGTCTTCCTCAGTTCCCTCGTAATTTCTATTAATCTTATTTTATGTTGTTCCTGTCGATCTTGAAAGTATCTCTGAAGAGGGCAGACGGAACCTGGCACATATTGCTTCCAAAATCCCTTTACTTCATGTCCCTTCAGAAACATCTCCTTCAAATTTCTCAGTAAAGGCTGAGAATTTGGAAATTAAAGAATTCCCACCTCTCAAAATTTTGGTCTAGTACTAAAACGTTCTTCGCCCTGGCGTCTACTTTCTGCTTACTTTACGGAAGCTTCTTAGTTGCATACACCATTTCTCTCTCTTACTCATTATTATTATTATTATTATTATTATTATTATTATTATTATTATTATTATTATTATTATATTATTATTCAGAAGATGAAGAACCCTATTCGTATGGAACAACCCCACCACAGAGACCATTGACTTAAGATTCAAGCTCCCAAAAAATATGGCGTTCATTCGAAACAAGTAGCAGAAAGTAATAGGAAATACATAAAGAGGAGATCAATTAGAAAAAAAGATAAATTAATAAATAGATAAACGAAAATGTAAGTAAAATTTTAAAATGCAAGTTGAATCATATCAGGGTAGTAATGCATTGCATCTTCGCTTGAACTTCTGAGGTACGCATCAGTTGCAAAAACTCACAGATAAGAAGTGGAAATTGCAAACTCACGAATCAATTGGTTTGGTTGGCCTTTTGGACCAAATCTCTTCCATATTCATCATCTCCCTCATCATTTGTTCTCTCCTTTCCGACAATATATTTTGTCGTCACTCACAGGGTAAAGTTCATTAACACAGACTTTTCTCGTGGGACTGGATTTGCTTTGAAAAGCTTTGCCTTGTCCTTGATCCTACACCTTTTAAAACATACACATTCGCGCACAAAGACACACACACTCACATGAGTGTGTGGAGTGTGTGTGTGTGTAACTATCAGCAGACAGAAAGAATGAAAAGTCCGAGACATGATCTTTGACTACATAACCTTGATGTATATAAGAAGACTGGCAACCGATGCGATAGAAAAAAAAAGTTTAAAAAAAAAAGTTCAACACAAAAATGGGATCTAATCAAGAAGGCACCTCTTGTCGGCAGGTTTCTAAAGGATCGATTGAGCCATTGCCTAAAAAGACGACCAAAAAAATTAGACAACGAAGAAAAAGACGATGAATATAGTTCGAGGGAAAAAAACAAACTCTGAAAAAAACCTGTGAAGACGTGATGCTTCTTCACATGAACATAGTCGCTTTACGAAGGAGAGAAAAACCTTACGCCGGGGGAATGTTTTTGATAGAGACTCGAAGACGAGGCGCTGAAGGATGATTTAACAGATGTGATATGGTTTGGGAAGACGATGAAATTTCGAATACCGAAGGTGTATCAGCTTCGCTTGACACAAGGTCTCCGTCACTGAGTTTCCTTAAAAACTCTTGCATTCAAGTGTGCTTATTTCTAAGAAATAACAAGTATAAAAGGCGCCGATGAAATTCTGTACATCGTATAATCAAGGCCACTGAAAATACATCTATCTTTCGGTGGTCTCGGTATAATGCTGTATGAGCCGAGGTCCATGAAACTTTAACCACTGCCCGGTGGTGGCCTAACCTATATCGTTGCCAGACTCACGATTAAGGCTAACTTTAACCTTAGATAAAATAAAAACTACTGAGGCTAGAGGACTGTAACCTTAAATAAAAGAAAAACTACTGAGGCTGGAGCACTGCAATTTGGTATGTTTGATGATTGGAGGGTGGATGACCAACATACCAATTTGCGGCCCTCTAGCCTCGGTAGTTTTAAAGATCTGAGGGCGGACGCAAAGAAGTGCGGACAGAAAAAGTGCGGACGGACAGACAAAGCCGACACAATAGTTTTCTTTTCAGAAAACTAGAAAGCGATAGAATAACAAAAAGCATATGCCCAAAAGTAAAAGGTGGGCCTATTCAAGTGCAAATTTTTGTGTTCTTTAATGGACTGCGTGTTCTGATATCAGGTTTGCAGAACATAGGTAAAGCCTACGTGGCCAGGATGGATTTTTCTGATAGTTTTTGAAATGCAAAACTTACCGCAAATGATATACACATCCAAGTCGCCATCTCGGTAGCAGGAGTTTGATTAGTTAAGCTGATTTGTTTCTCTTGATGTTGTATTGTAAAAGCAAGCTACAGGCAGATTGTACCAGAATTTAGCTTATTTTATTCCATTCAACTCCGAGACGGAAATGGACGGTAAAAATGCTTGAAAGGTGTAACAGGAGGAAAACCTCAAAGCAGATGCACTTTGAATCAATTATAAGGAAAGGTTGGAGAGTAAGATGGAAGAAAGAGAATATCAACGGAGGTACAGTTAAAGGAATGAAAGGAGCTGCAGCTAGGGGGACTACGGAAGTTACGCTGCAAAGAACCTGGAGTATTGCCTACAGTGCACCGCATGAGGCGCACTGACGGCGCTACCTTCCTTCGGGGTCAAGTCATTCTAAAACATCAACAAGACTCTGGAAAGTTATCGAGTAATATTTCCGAAATATCTTCTTAACGAGCGACAAAGACCCGTTAATAACACCATCAATTATCGGTACGCCGATAACCTCTTGTGTTCACACGGGAAGTGGCAATTAGCCCAACCAACTCGCCGGAGCAGTTTTCGCTAAATTTGCAATTCGAGCAACGCGAGCGAGCTGCTCTCTCTCGCTCTTTCCCTTTGCGCTTACTTCCGTCGTTAATAACTCGCGAAGCGATTGCAGTTTCCGTGGCCTGGCTTAATTTGATCAAATAATCATCAGAGGCATTAAAAAGCAATTGTTTTGATGGCTGCTCCTCCGAGACATGGAGTAGAGAGGGTGATTAGGAGTAATTGCTCGCTACTCCTACCCGCAAATGGGTTTCATTAATTGGATTCCCGGAGTGGAATAAAAGTTGAATTCATTTCCTGCCAGAAACTAAAGAAAGATAAATTTCATCATGTGAAAAATGCCCCGAAGTTTCTTCGGCGCAATCGAGTTTGCTGTACAGCCGCTACAGCGTATAATCAAGGCGACCGAAAATAGATCCATCTTTCGGTTGTTTCGGTATAACGCTGTATGAGCCGTACATCGTTGCCAGATGCACGATTATGGCCAACTTTAACCTTAAATAAAATAAAAACTACTGAGGATAGAGGGCTTCAATTTGGTGCGTTTGATGACTGGAGGGTGTATGATGAGCATACCAATGTACAGCCCTCTAGCTTCATTAGTTTTTAAGATCTGAGGGCGGACAGAAAAAGTGTGGACAGAAAAATTGCGGACAGAAAAAAGTGCTAACTTAGAAGAGTGCGGACAGAAAACAGTGCGGACGGACAGACAAAGCCGGCACAATAGTTTTCTTTTAAAGAAAACTAAAAGATGAAGGAGAGAGAGAGAGAGAGAGAGAGAGAGAGAGAGAGGCGATATTAGAATTTCATCAGAAATGGATTCCCCGATGTGGGATGAATGTTGGATTCATTTCCTGCCAGAAACCTGAATGAAAAATAAATTAAAATGAGCGAGAGAGAGAGAGAGAGAGAGAGAGAGAGAGGCGATAATAGAAGTCCATTGGAATTGAATTCCGGTTGTAGGATGAAAGCTGAATTCATTTCCAACCAGAAACTTAAATAAAAAAAAATGGGGGAGATGAGAGAGAGAGAGAGAGAGAGAGAGAGAGAGAGAGAGAGAGAGAGAGAAAGGCGATGCTGGAAGTTCATTAGAATTTGTAAAAAGGGACATGGCTCCCATTTTTCATGCCTTAATTGGGCAATTCATTACTTTACTCCCAAGTGACGAAGCACAGGATGCAAAAACGGCATCTGTGATCTCGGGGAAGACGAATATCAGATGCAGAGATGAAGAATGGATAATTCAAACACCTATTATTCACTGCGCGGTGAGAGATTGCCTAATGCATAATACAAGGCATCTTAGCATACAGATAGATATATCACATTTTAAATGATGCGGCTTCCATGAGGTGGGGAGGTATGTAAGTTGAATTGAAGCTGTGTTACTATCACTTTCAGGCCTGGTTAGACAATGAGCTATAATAGATGGTTTACTTCATATATTTCCAAACCGATGATATTATGAGAAATTATGAGAGTGAGGCTTCCAGCACTGTGAATGATGAATGGAGAAATGAATGTGCAAAGTTGATAACATTACAAAGAAATGGTGACATATTATTAACAAATATAATGAGGAAAATAAATAGGGATATATTTTGGTATCATTTCAAAATTCATCGATTTATTCTAAGTTGCCACAAATTCTAGATTATATAATTTACCTGATTTGCAAACTGGGAAAAATAACACTAGCAGAAAACTTTTAAGCCGTTGATGGTTGATTAATGATGATGAATACAATTAGCAGTAAGGTAATTAACTCCACACATTGAGGAAACTGGGTTTCAATTTTGCACCGAGTACCCATGACTTCCTTGTCAGTGATAAAAATCATCCTTTCCTGTTCTACTCTGGGATTTAAGAGAGAGAGAGAGAGAGAGAGAGAGAGAGAGAGAGAGAGAGAGAGAGAGAGAGAGAGAGAGAGAGTCCCTTGTCTCATTTTGCACAGAGTATTCTTGACTTCCTAGTCAGCGTTGAAAATCATCCTTTCCTGTTCTACTCTTGGATTTACCTCCCTTTTCTTGAGAGAGAGAGAGAGAGAGAGAGAGAGAGTGTGTGTCTATTGTCTCATTTTGCACAGAGTATTCTTGACCCCCTAGTCAGCGATAAAAATCATCCTTTCCTGTTCTACTCTGGGATTTAACTTCCTTTTCTTGAGAGAGAGAGAGAGAGAGAGAGAGAGAGAGAGAGAGAGAGAGAGAGAGTCCCTTGTCTCATCACTTCTCCCCCCACCGGAGAGGATCTTGGAAGAGGGGTGGGGGGGGGCCTCCTCCCATCCCTTCGGTGATGGCGTCTCTCGGAAAAGATATCCCCAGCCCGAAAATTTCGGATGTACCGCAACTCTCATTTGCATCCCGCCGTCAGCCCCAGTTGTCAATTAAGGGAATCGAACGGCACAGATCGGAATGCCCTGGCGAGTCCTGGAAATGCCTCGGCCGGGTAGCGGCGTTCGTTTAGTGTCACTTTGCATAACAATATTTTGATGGGATTACGAGAGTGGCTCGGTCTCTTGATCGCCTCTCGGGGCTATAATTGGTGGCGCCTTATCGCGGCCGTATTTACGCCAGGATTTAAGAGCAGAGGGCGGCCTGGTCTCGTCCGCCTTCTTGTCACTCTGGAATGGGTGTGGGTGGCAACGAGTCTCTCTCTCTTTCTCTCTCTCTCTCTCTCTCTCTCTCTCTCTGTGTGTGTGTGTGTGTGTGTGTGTGTGAGAGAGAGAGAGAGAGAAGTTACTGAAAGCAGGTTGCGGAAATTTTATGCTAATGCCGCGTGTTTCGCATTCTTCTCGCCATTGCTGGAATACTGTTCGCCCGCCTTTCTGTCAGGATTCTAAAGTCGAATGGGGACATTTCCGTCCTCCCTACGATGGCAATGATTTGGATTTAGTTCATTTTCTTCCCGTTTTCTGCCTGGCTATTATATACATTATTTTTTCTCCCGACAGTAACCTCCGCTTTCGCCTCGAGTTGGGGCGCGTGAATTCCGCTTTGCAAAACGCCACCAGCATTCTTAATAATCTTCGAAGGTGCCACTATGTTACACCGATCGCTATCGGAGGCCTTTCATTAGCTCTATCTCCAGGACTGCGATAAAGTCTCCCAGGGAGTGTTATGGACGTCGGCGTTTGTGTGTTCGTAAAAGGCTTTGATGATAAGTGGAAGAGTCTTCCGCCTCTTCCTAACTGGGCCTTCGATATCTGTGACTTATTTGATCTCTTTGATTGTGTTTTATATCTTTGCTGATTTTCTATTTGTTTATCGTTTTATCATGTTCTTTACTATAGTTTTCATTCGCCCATGTTATTTTCTTTATATGGCCACTCTTTTATACGAAAACATCCTTGGCAACAGTAATCTGGCTTGTCCCTCACAAAGTACGCATTTTATGAATGATGATAAACAAATGTTCGACGTCAAACATCTCTAGCTCTCCTCCATTTTGTCCCTTTTCCATATTTTGTTGCAACGAATTTTCCATTTCTGGTGAATACTGTTTCCCTCACATCGAAGGCACGAAGGGCTAGTCTACAGCATCTAAAAAACTCGGCTAGAGGCCCCCTGGAAGTTGAAAAAAAATTAAATTCTTTAGGCTCAGCTTTGCATTTCTTAAACATTTTCCTTTCCACAAAGATTGATGATCTTGTATGCAGTAATGTACGCAGTACTTTGCGCTTCTTATAACATCACTTGAAGACTTTCAAGTATCTAAACATGTCACATATGTAGAATTATAAGTCATGCTTTAGGTACATTTGATGGTGAAACAGGAGATTGCTTCAATTTGATAAGCAGTTGTAAGTAAATAATATGCAAGGCTGTTTATCTGCTGGATTGAGCGATAATTATGTATAATGAAGCAAGCGCGTATATATGAACGTATAAGCTGCGTGTTTATATAACAGGTAAGGAATCCGGCAGGATTCATTCAGAAAATTACAACTGTCACCGCCACTTTTGATACAAGACCCAAAGAGCTGATGATGAATCATGTAGCGCATGGAGGTCCCCCCCCCCACTCTCTCTCTCTCTCTCTCTCTCTTCTATATGTCTTTAAGAAGTTAATTACTTCTCACGAGCAATTATTGCCACAGCCACTCTTGATACAAGACGCAAAGAGCTGATGATGAGTCATGTAGGCCACGAAGGCCCATCCCTCTCTCTCTCTCTCTCTCTCTCTCTATGTCTTTGAGAAGTTAACCACTTCTCACGAGCAATAAACGCCTTAACCATAAGACAAAGGAGGTGAACTTGGGGCGAGAATGGACCCCTCAAATACGGAAGATGCCACTCTTTAAGTGGTCCCAACTGCCCCACTTACGCCATCACCAGAGAGGATTAAAGTCGGATTAGCGGTCCTAAACGACCCATTTACCGAGTTCCCACAAGGGGCGGCGTCTTTAGATGGGCAAACACGAAGGCAATCTCAAGCACCGAGATATTATACAGCGCTCGACACAAGTGAGGCAGGAGGAATTTCAACCTTCAGGAAACTCATTAATTCTTTTAGGTTGAATATTTTGGTAGTTATTTAGGAATACGTTTTTCAGTGATTCAACAGGAAATCCATTAATTTGCAAAATCTGAATAATCTGGTAGTTATCTAGAAATACGTTTTCCAGTGACTCAACAGGAACCTCATTAATTCGTTTAAGTTAAATATTTTGACGATTCTTCACAGAATAAGTCATTCTGTTATACGGATTCGCATGATTGAAAATGTCCTGGTCCAATATTTTTTTTTAGCATTGATTTAGAGTAGAGTATCATCTTTTTTTTTAGACTACATCAAAAACACCTGTAAAAGCTTCATCAAAACTGATAAGAAAGTTTCTAATGCGCTCGACCAACAAACGATGAGGTCATAATTTTCATTTTCCAGAAGTCTGTGACTTCGTAGAAATGTATGAATGAAATACCTTTTCCGCTGCCTTTTTCCAGAGCATTAGCAAGCGTATTTATTTCCATCTTTAAAAGGCTTTGTGCTTCTTGGCATTCTTTTGTGACTTAAGAGTTTTGAAGGGCGGATAAAAATTGATGCAAATTCCCATATCCAGAGAAAATCCCCAGAAATCACCGTGCTTTTTCCATATGACTTCAACTTATATGTAAGTAGTGATCTTGAGCATGTCCAGAGAAAATCCCCAGAAATCACCGTATATCCACATGACTTCAACTCATATGTAAGTAGCGATCTTGAGTGAATAAATGTGATGCTTTGTTTTCAAAATCAGAACGTATGAACCATTTCACCTTAATGTGCTCTGGTTACAAGGGCTTTACTCCTGAATCCATCTTCAACACGCTACTTTTGAGAATTAATTTCTTGATATGTATAGAACTGAAGTCAACTGTATATAGAATTTAGGCCAAAGGCCAAGAACTGGGACCTATGAGGCCATTTAGCGCTGACAGCACTTTTTTCTGTCCGCCCTCAGATCTTAAAACTACTGAGGCTAGAGGGCTGCAAGGTGTTATGGCAACAATGAAGACAATTTGCGTCATTTGCTTATCTTGCTGGCAAATTTCGATCTCAAAAAAAAAACACAAATGAAAAAATAACAACAAAATCCTATCAATTTTGATAGAACTCTAGAACTCTTACGGCAAGGGATCTAGATAAAAATAAAGACAATTTGTGTCATTTGCTCTCCTTGCTGGCAAATGTCGATCTCGAAAAAACAAGTAAAAAATGCGCCGGAGTTTCTTCGGCGCAATCGAGTTTCTGTGCAGCCGCTACGGCGTATAATAAAGGCCACCGAAAATAGATCTATCTTTAGGTGGTCTCGGTATAATGATGTATGAGCCCAGGTCCATGAAACGTTAACCACGGCCCGGTGGTGGCCTATCCTATATCGTTGCCAGAAGCACGATTATGGCTAACTTTAACCGTAAATAAATAAAATAAACACTACTGAGGCTAGAGGGCTGCAATTTGGTATGTTTGATGACTGGAGGGTGGATGATCAACATACCAATTTGCAGTCCTCTAGCCTCAGTAATTTTTAAGATCTGAGGGCGGACAGAAAAAAGTGCGGACAGAAAAAAGTGCGGACAGAATAAACCGCGGACGGACAGACAAAGCCGGCGCGATGATTTTCTTTTGTAGCAAACTAAAAACTCAACAAAAACAAAATCGGCTCATGTATCCAATGAACAAATTCGCCTTCCGCTCAAAGAATGGCGAGCAGCCTCTTAAGTGGCTCAGAAGAGCCAGTTTCCGTTGGTAGTTTCACTCCGCACTTATCAGAACAACTTAAAAAAATAAAGAAAAAAACAACAGGAAAAAACCAATCCAAGTATTTTAGTATGTAGTGGCATGGCTCCTGCAATCCTGTTTGTAACCTTCAAAACATACCTAACTACGCGTCATTTTTCAACTTATGTGCCCTCGATCTTTCAGAACCCAAAACGAGGAATATTCTTAAACTGACGAGAAGCCAAAAACTCGAACAGAACAAACGACAAACAACGTTGTTCCTTCTAACCGGTGTCTGAGGGAGGCTGACGACGGCGAGATGGTCGCCGCTAGACTGGTGATAAAGGTGATTGTGCCCACTAAAGTAATGCAATTAGCACCCCTGATTACTCCTGTCTGACCACTGGCTAAGCCA
>NC_089776.1:6790417-6792917 GCF_040412425.1 Macrobrachium rosenbergii
TCAAGAACGACTCGATGATGAAGTGATAAAAAAATGAATGACCCAGATGGTTGGCATTCCGACTATAAGTCATAAACGCAGTTCTGCGATAATGAACCATATCACAATGACACTGCATTCCTAAGATGATAACGAGGGTGCGTTCATGTTTCCCCCTCAATGGAAGCAGAAAGTCGTTGGATATGTTAGCTTTCTAACGAGGGTGCGTTCATGTTTCTCCCTCAGTGGAAGCAGAAAGCCGTTGGATATGTTAGCTTTCTAACGAGGGAGTCTTCATGTTTCTCCCTCCGTGGAAGCAGAAAGCCGTTAGCTATGTTAGCTTTCTAAATAAACTAGCAAAAGGAAGAGTGAAGATATCGAGAAGTAACTGTCCTCGTTCTTTGGAAAAGCTTTTGTTGACTGATAGAGTGAATCTTGAATTCTCCCAGTATGGTTTAGTCAGTGGCATGCAATGAAACCCTAGTCACATAAGGTGGAAAACGTCTTTCTGGTTTATCATATTATGACTTATGAAACATTTGTTATTGAGAGAGGTTAATGTGTGCATGATTATTTTGGATTCGGAGACGTCGATGGAAATAAGGTTTTAATTCTTGCCTTTACTATGGGCATGATAGCTAGCCCAAACTAATAGGAAAACACAGCATGCAGACTTTGCTTTACTTGTAGTAGTTAATAGCAGCTCCCGAATGCAAAATGAAGAAACTTCTAAAATTCAAAGTTAATTAAAACAGGTGTTAGTTATTCGCGAGGTATAGTGAACTGGATGTTAAGCAAAATTTGTGGCTTGGTATTTGTGAATACGAAAAATGTCTAGGTTTATGTGACATTTATTATATATATATATATATATATATATATATATATATATATATATATATATATATATATATATATATATATATATATATACACACACAGAAAATAAAAACAATCTTCAGAAAAAATCTCACAAACTTCCTGTCGTAAATTCGAGGCATCATCGAGACACTTTGAAGTTTAATAAGGCAGTTAACTTCGGAGTTTACTTGCGAATGAGCCGGGACCTTTTTTCCTTCGAGCGAGGGGCACCAGCCTATTAACTACATCATTAATTTTGGGTCATAAACGTCTCCCTCGTAACCCTGACCCAAAAAACTTATAAGGTTCTTCGGAGGATTTTCCTATTCAAGAAGAATTTTCCAGGCGATAAAAGGGAGAGAGAGAGAGAGAGAGAGAGAGAGAGAGAGAGAGAGAGAGAGAGAGAGAGAGAGAGATCAAACAAGCTAAGAAGAGAGAGGAGAGAGAGAGAGAGAGAGAGAGAGACCAACAGGTGAGAGAGAGAGAGAGAGAGAGAGAGAGAGAGAGAGAGAGAGAACAAGAGAAGAAAGAGAGAGGGGAGGTAGAGAGAGAGAGAGAGAGAGAGACCCAACAGCGAGAGAGAGAGAGAGAGAGAGAGAGAGAGAGAGAGAGAGAGAGAGAGAGATCCAACAAGGTGAGAAAGAGAGGGGATGCAGAGAGAGAGAGAGAGACCCAACAGCGAGAGAGAGAGAGAGAGAGTTACCCAACATAGAGAGAGAGAGAGAGAGAGAGAGAGTTTTAAGTACTCCCAGGAAAAAAACATAGTGGGGTAGTGCCGTCAATTCACCTCATGCGGTGCACTGTAGGCATTACTTAAGGATCTTTGCAGCGTTCCTTCCTTAGGCCCCTAGCTGCTTCAACCCCTTTCGTTCCTTTCACTGCACCTCCTTTCATATTCCTTTCCTCCATCTTACTTTCCCCCACCCTCTCCTAACAATTGATTCATGGGAGGTTTTCCTCCTGTTACACCTTTCAAACCTTTTAACTGGCAATTTCCATTTCAGCACTGAATGACCTCATAGGTCCCAGTGCTTGGCCTTTGGTCTAAATTCTATATTCAGTTCTATATTCAGTTCGATACTGCATAGGACTTACTGGATTTTGTAAAGATACAATAAAGGCAATCTGTATATTCGACATCTTTTTAAACATATGTATGCTTACCAGGAGTAAATATTATATCTCTCGCCTCTGAAATTCTAATTCCAATGACGAGATTTATTGCCGTGAAGGATAAAACCCATTATCCGATCCCTCTTGGTAAATTATGATTTCATAGCTTAGCATCTCTCACTTTAACAATTCACGTCCCTTCTGGAAGGTCTTGCATTTTCAAAAAAAAAAAAAAAAAATCCAGGCGATAGTTGATAACATAAAATATCACCTGGATATTTTCACAGGTAAGTCTTACCCTCACAGTGTAATTCTTCTCCTTCATTTTGGGTATCGTATTCCATTCTAAATTTTCTCTCCTTTATTTTGGTACCGTATTTTCATATTTCACTCTCGTTGAACCTCCTTCCTTCGTTCACCTCATCATTCTCACCAATATTCGAATATACATTTTGAAACCCGGCAATAAATGACCTCAGCAACCTTCATTTTCTTTCCCGAGAACCAAAATCCTCTTTTATTCCCGATCGCGCCATCATCTCAATCT
>NC_089776.1:6797917-6847917 GCF_040412425.1 Macrobrachium rosenbergii
ATACGTTTGCTCAGAGGCGCAGGAAGTGGCGTTCTTTGTGCACCAACTAACAGTTACAGAAATCAGACTTAAATGATTTAATATATAAAGCAGGTTTAGGATTTTGAGGTTATCGTATAACTGACTGCAAACTGTCGAGGAATCTGACTGCAAAAAAGTCAATTGTTCTTTGGATTCAATAACGCCATTAATAGACTTCTATGATTTAATATATGAAGAGGATTTAGATTGCATTTTGGCTGATGATATAACAGGCTAGAAAGCGAGAAATCTGAACAAAATAAGACAACTGATACACGAGATTCAGAGACTTGTTTGTGACTCTAGTTTTCCCAAGCGCTGGGACCTAAGAGGTCATTCATGGGAACGCCGCAAAAAAAAACCTTAAGCAATGCCTCCAGTGCACCGCATGAGGTGCTCTCTGACGACAATACCCTTCTACGGGGTGCATTTTGGTAGAATCTACATTATGTAGGACAACCGGAAATTGAAACGAAAGTCCTAAGCAAATGTGCCCTCAAAGACTCTTCAAATATCACCTGTAATAGCAAAACAAGTAACGAATAACAATTATTTTTTAATTTTCTAAAGAAGAAAACTATTGTGCCGACTTTGTCTGTCCGTCCGCACTTTTTCTGTCCGCCCTCAGATCTTAAAAACGACTGAGGTTAGAGGGCTGCAAATTGGTATGTTGATCATCCACCCTCCAATCATCAAACATACCAAATTGCAGCCCTCTAGCTTCAGTAGTTTGTATTTGATTTAAGGTTAAAGTTAGCCATGATCGTGCTTCTGGCACCGCTATAGGAGCCAACAACACAGGCCACCACCGGGCCGTGGCTGAAAGTTTCATGGGCGGCGGGTGAGAGTTTCATGGGCCGTGGCTGAGAGTTTCATACAGCATTATACGCTGTACAGAAAACTCGCTTGTTTCTTAGGCGCATTTTTTAATTGCTTGTGTCGAATCGAATACTACTTCTGAAGTAGCTACTTTTGAAGTAGAACCCACTTTTTCGGGTGCCATGTTTAGATGCCTTACGCTGGTTGTTCTAAAAGCTTAGGCCGTGTCGATGACTCTAAACCATGACCTTGTTTGACTGATTTATTTATCTGTAAAATGCATTTAGTTCTACTAAACATTCGGATAGCCTTGCATTTTCGTTTTTCCACGGCTATGTGCTGGGCATGTTGACAAAATTCTGCATGTTGCGTAAGAAAGCATCCTCATTTAGGAATAATAATGATAATGATCCCCTTCGTGAATGTTCAAACTACATATTGGGTAAACCCCCCGCCCCCGCACCCCCACAACCTTAACTAGAATTGTATGTAAAGAAAAAAAAAAATTCCAAATCTTTTCTCCTCAGAAAAATCTGCTGTGGATTAGGTCTACGGTTTTGCCATTAAAAAAGTCCCCTTGATCGCGAGCCAACAAAGATCCTTTTGAATCCCCTCCACGTTTTATGTTAGGAGACATTTGCTTACTCCTTTCCAGAGGGTCATTAAAGGCCCCTCTTCTCATCCCCCTTTTTAACTTTTCCGTCCGAAAGAAAAGGACGCAAGGACAGGAGAAGGATGAGAGTCGGCAGGACTGACAGATTTATAGCGGACGATCTTTGTTTTGCGCTGAAGTCTGCGGTTGAACTTGTTATATAGTCCGCCGTCTCTTCCAGTCTGTCCTACCTTTTGTTTGCAAGTGGGTTTAAGTAATTGAACGGCGTTTAAGAGCCAATGAGCTTATGGTAATTCGCCCTTCCTCAAAGGAACTCCTCAAAGAAACTCCTCTGGACTCCCTTCTCTCTCGAGTCGTTCGGGCTGATGATGTGGGAAACGCCGAAGGTCTAAAAATAAGACTGGAAAACACTAAAAAAGGGAGAATATAAAGGAAAAATAGACCAAACACGCTAAAGAGGTGGACAATACTCGTGGACAAAAGGGTGGAGAGGAGGAGGAGGAGGAGGAGGAGGAGGAGGAGATTGGTCTTCAAGGGAAGGCAGAAGATAAATACAGGTGAAGACAGGGCCATTAACCAGTTGGACAAGTTGAAACAAAAGAGCTATTTACTGACTTAACCGCTCTCGGCAGTACCGGAAGGTCTCGGGAAGGGAAACAAATCGATTGGTTCGACCGAAGATAACGATAAATTAAAGCAAAAAGGGAGAAAATGAAAGGATTTGGGAAACGTGAAGAGAGAGAGAAAGAAGTGAGGTACCACGAGGAACTTTAAGCCAATGAAAACCACTCACAAAAACAATGATATGTTTAGAAAAAGAAGAAATGTTTGTTGCGTAAAGCCTTTTGTAACTTTTTACGTAGACGGTAAAAATCTTGCAATTGGAACTTCTTCAGAAGTTCAAGCGAAGGTGCAATGCGTTACTACCCTAATACTATTCGCCTTGCATTTTAATACATTTTTATCTATTTGTTAATTTTTTTTTATTTTTTAATAAGTGAGATCTCTTTTTTTCTATATTTCCCTTTACCTCCTCTTAGTTCTTCCTAATGAACACCATAATATTCTTTGGAAGCTTGAATTTCAACTCAATGGCCCCTTTGGTGTGCTTGTTCATATGAATAGGTTTCATCTAATAATAATAATAATAATAATAATAATAATAATAATAATAATAATAATAATAATAATAATAATAATTGGAACTGCAAAATATGTTCTGCAATGAGTCAATATGATTTACCATGTCTGAAGTTTGAAGTAGGAACGCTGCAAAAAACCTTTAGTAATGCCTACAGTGCACCATGTGAGGTGCACTACCCTCCTAAGAGGGAGCAACTCTAGAAATTCCTTGATTTTAGGAACGTCGACTGGTATAACTGAACCAATATCACCAAATAGAAGTCTAAACTGAGATTATGCTTTCTGAAAAGGCCGGAACGTGATCAGCTGGCATTTACACGTACAAATTTATACTGACACCTTCCTTTCTCATAAGAGGGAGAAAGTGTATATATATATATTCTTATTATTTCAACTATAATTCCCCATAGGTGTAAGTTATTCTCGGTGCTTAGTGAATTCGACATCAAATGATATTTGTGGCTTAATATTTCAGAAACATACAAGCGTCACGCGTGTATAAATGACAAAAATGCACACATGTATACACATTACACACACATATACATACGTACATAAATATATATAATATATATACATATATTACATACATACATACATATACACACGCACGCACACGCACATACACAAACGATTAAGCATACTTGCTCACGTATGCAAAACATCTCGCACAACTCGAAAACCGAAATACCACAAGGACGCACACACCAATCCCCCAAAATAATAATTGGCACCTCCAGCCAATCTCAACGGAACACGGAGAGCGTAAGAAAACAAAAGAAGGAAGGTCGTGTGTCCTGAAACGAGTCTATGGACGGACGGAGGCCTGTGATTGGCCAGTCATGAACTCATTTAACGATAGGATCAATCGAATGAGTTTCCAATGTATAATTTTCTGCCTGGTTAGGGAGATTATAGTTATCAGGGAGGATAACCTGTTATCAAAGGGATCGTGCTAGTCGGAGCTTTATCGCCCCTGACATGATTCGTTGCCTGACATCGAGATTGTTTTGAAGTCGGAGAATAGATCCGTGTGTGTGTGTGTTTTGGGACGACAGTGTTCTTTAATGTTCTTTGTTCTTCCTTGTTCTTCGTTTTTTGTGGAACGCGTTCTTCTTCTTCGTTCTTGTTTTCCCAGCTCGAGGAGTCCTCGTGGTTACGTAAATTACGTAAATATTTGTGCGTTGCCAAATGGTGTTTGTAGTTTCGCGTCCTTGCGAATCGGTTGCGGAATGGAATGGAATATCGAGCTTAGTCCAAAGGCCAAGCACCGGGACATATGAGGTCATTCAGCGCTGGTAAGGAAATTGAGAGTAAAGGTTTGAAAGGTGTAACGTGAGGAAAACCTCGCAATTGCACCATGCAACAATTGTTAGGAGAGGCTGGAAATGAGATGGAATAAAGAGAATATGAACTGAGGCACAGTAATAGGAATGAAAGGGGTTGCAGCAAGGGGCCGAAGGGACGCTGCAAAGAACCTTTAGTAATGCCTACAGTGCATCCCGTGAGGTGCACTGACGGCAATATCCCCCTAAAGGGAGGAATCGGTTGTAACTATAAATATATTGAAACTTTTCTTGAATAATGAAGTTTACTCCTGACTAATTCAGTTTTCCACAATTTGCTGAAAAGACTCTCTCTCTAATACTGGATAATGACTTTAATGCCTAAAATTAAATCAGAGGAAGGCCTAATGTGATTCTAACTCACCCAATATCCTTCACTAATTTCTAAAATCAATAAGGAAAATGAAGCTGACATCTGATATTCAACTATTTTCCTTCTTAGTTTTCTGTAAAGGAAAACTATTGTGCCGGCTTTGTCTGACCGTCCGCACTTTTTCTGTCCCCCCTCAGATTTTAAAAACTACTGAGGCTAGAGGGCTGCCAATTGGTATGTTGATCATCCACCCTCCAGTCATCAAACATACCAAATTGCAGCCCTCTAGCCTTAGTAGTTTTTATTTCATTTAAGGTTAAAGTGAGCCATAATCGTGCTTCTGGCAACGATATAGCTAGGCCACCATCGTACCGTGGTTCAAGTTTCATGGTCCGCGGCTCATACAGCATTATACCGACACCAGCGAAAGACAGATCTATTTTCGTTGGCCTTGATTATATAGGATGTAGCGGCTGTACAGAAAACTCGATTGCGCCGAAGAAACTTCGGCGCATTTTTACTTGTTTTCTTCATGAAAGCAGGTTCTCAATTGAGTGTGAAATACCAGCTTGGAATCGGTTTCGTAACAATGCCTCAGTACCGTATCACCCCGGAAGAATGACTTTTGTTTAGTAATCAATTAGGGTTGAAAAGGTATGCATAACATGACGCCCAGTGTCATTCATTACAGAGGGTTTTTTCCCTCATAAGCGTACCGCGTCTGGGCTGCCTGCTGCTGTTGTGCTGTGCTCTGGTAAGTTTCCTGCACAATAAAGCGTTTCTCTCTCTCTCTCTCTCTCTCTCTCTCTCTCTCTCTCTCTCTCTCTCTCTCTCGTTTCCGTCCATTCCACCAACCACCCGAAAACCGAAGCTTTCCAATGCAATTGTGACTTTAATGGGTTTCATCCTGTTCCATTCAGCGTTGTCTCTCTCTCTCTCTCTCTCTCTCTCTCTCTCTCTCTCCCTTCAGCTCTCCCCGACGCCCTCCGGTTTCCCAATCAAGCTCTACAGCCTTGCCCTAGAGAGCCTTCAGTTCAGGGCAGGAGGAGAGGAACGAGAGAGAAAAATCCATTATACCAGAGGTCGCGTGGCCATCCGTCTTCGGCGAAGACACCGGGTATTATCCTGCGTTTACTCGTATCATGAGACCCGTGCTTCTTCTATTTGTCTTTGGGATTTGAATAATTTGTCTGTTAGTTTGTCTGTCTGGCTGTCTCTTGGACATAGGACTGTGTTGTGTCAACCACGAGATGCTGAGGTCATACGTAGGATTTCTTAAATTCTTCTTCTTCTTCTTCTTCTTTTAATGTGCTTTTTCTTTATTATATTGCAATTGAACGTTTTTCCACTTTTAAATGGAGGTCCTTTAGATTTATATTCTATGATGTATGTATGTATATATGTGTGTGTGTGTGTGTGTGTGTGTATATCATATATATATCTTCTTCTTCTTCTTCTTCTTTAACGTGCTTTTTTCCATTTTTGTATGGGGTAAGCAATTGCCTTATATATATATATATATATATATATATATATATATATATATATATATATATATATATATATATATATATATATATATATATATATATATATAGTTTGTGTGCAAGCATGAGAGACTCTGAGCAAGAAAGGTAGCAAAACAGCTCTAAAAAAGGAGGAATTTTGAGGACTGTTGAACTGACTCTCCTTTATTGGAGTGAAATATTGATGTTGAATGCGAAAAAAAAATAGGTGAGATTTCCTAGATGAATTGTTCGCTTAGTTGAACTGCATACAGAATAAGAATTAAGGTAAAATACGATAAATGTGGAGAAACTATAAAAATGCCACAAAGCAAAGTTTGATTTAGTGACAAAAAAAAGATCGAAGTGATCCCAGTTAGTCGCGTCATGTAGAGAGAACAGATATAACAATTGGAAAATAAAGAAAGGCACAAATTTGACAAATTAAAAGTATATTATAGTGAATCCATTCTCACTTCAACGAAAACCATAAAACTGTAGATTCAAAACTGTCATGAAACATGACGTCTTGGCAACAATGGATTGTCTTTATACCATAGAATGATACTGACCTTAAAGTTATGACTAGTTTCTGAACTTGATATTAAACTTACGACTTTATTCCAATAAACCTTTATCGTTTTATTCCATTTCCTGACTGATATTTTTCTATCAGCAAAGTCATGGCGTCTTATAGCCATGATGATTCAACACTGAAATTAGGTATGAAAAATTGGGACGGTCAGAATGACTCTTCAACGAAAGCAGTAAGGATAAACAGTCTTTTATATAACCTCAAAGTATTTCATCTGCACTTACTTGATCAAAGAAATCCTTAGTTGAAGAAATGCTATTTACTTGCCTAACAAAATCTGCACAATTTTATGTTGTATTCATTGATAGCCTCACATCTAAGTTGTATTCATTCGTAGCCTCGCTTCTGAGTTGTATTCATTCGTAGCCTCGCTTCTAAGTTGTATTCTTGTAGCCTCACTTCTAAGTTGTATGCATTGGTAGTTTCTCTTCTAAGTTGTATTCATTGGTAGCCTCACTTCTAAGTTATATTCATTGGTAGCCTCACTTCCATGTTGTATTCATTGGTAGCCTCACTTCCATGTTGTATTCATTGGTAGCCTCCTTTCTAAGTTGTATTCATTGGTAGCCCCCTTCTAAGCTGTATTTATTGGTAGCCTCTATTCTAAGTTGTGCTCATTCGCAGCCTCACTTCTAAGTTGTATTCATTGATAGCCTCACTTCTAAGATGTATTTATTGGTAGCCTCTATTCTAAGTTGTATTTATTCGCAGCCTCACTTCCGAGTTGTATTCATTCGTAGCCTCCTTTCTAAGCTGCATTCATTGGTAGCCTCACTTCTAAGTTGCACCCATTGCTAGCCTTCCGTCCTAAGTTGTCTATATTCTCAGCCTTCCTACCAAGCTCCGTTGCTTTTGCCTTCCAGCCATGAAGTCATGGCCTGCACGTTATCAAACCACGACCCCAAGACACTCAAAGTCTTCATGGAAGCGAAGGTAAACATCTCAAGAATGGGTTCAAACGGACAGCAAAACCAGTAGGGACAGAAACACATTTCTCAATCACAGCTATTTGAGAAGGGAACGACCTCACCAGACAACTGTAAGGAAAAAGAGAGAGAGAGAGAGAGAGAGAGAGAGAGAGAGAGAGAGAGAGAGAGAGAGAGAGAGAGAGAGAGAGAGAGAGAGAGTTAAGAATAGAGGAGAATAGTCAGTGTACATTATTAAGAATGCGGCTAAGTGGTTACGGACTTGAAAGGGCGAATCTTATAAGCAATTTTTATCTCGGATCGAATGGTGAACTCTTCCCTGATTTACCTAAGGAGAACAGCTGACTAATTAAGCAGGTATTCTCTCCCCGCTAAAGAATTCGGCTGTTTCTTCTCCTCCTTCTTCTTCTCCTTCTGATTCTTCTTCTTTTACAGGTCCCAAATTGCAGCTTTGTTCGTGATGTTCAGTTTTAAATGTGTACAAAACCTGTGTACTATAATATATTGGCTGGGAGTATGTACAAGTATGTATGTTCTTGAGTTTTTATATTGATCAGTTTTTAATCATGACTTCAAGAAGTTCAGAGGACTTTGTAGTGATTAGAAATACGTGTATGTATGTAGATATGCATGTATTTATGTATAATACCACCCTGAGATGAGTCAATAGTATCAGGAAATAATTCAGGGAATAATTCAGAAAAAATTATTTAAAACGATCAACGTAGAACTCTCAGAGGAGAGGCAGAGGCAATATAAACCTTTTGACGAGAAAAGAATGAAAAATTATGTATGTATGCATGTATGTATATAAACCACCCATGCATTATGTATACATAAACCACCCTGAGATGAGTAATCAGTATCAGGAAAATATTGGGACAACGTTCTTCCGAAAAATGAAAGAACAAGTTAAAAATGCGCCGAAGTTTCTTCGGCGCAGTCGAGTTTTCTGTACAGCGCATAATCAATGCCACAGAAAACTGATCTATCTTTCGGTGGTCTCGGTGTAATGCTGTATGAGCCACGGCCCATGAAACTCTCAGCCGGCCGTGGTGGTGGCCTGTCTTGTTGCGTTGCCAGAAGCACGATTATGGCTAACTTTAACCTTCAATAAAATAAAAACTACTGAGGCTAGAGGGCTACAATTTGGTATGTTGGACGATTGGAGGGTGGATGATCAACATCCCGATTCGCAGCCCTCTAGCCGCAGTAGTTTTAAAGATCTGAGGGCGGACAGAAAAAAGTGCGAACAGAAAAAGTGCGGACGGAAAAAAGTGCGGACGGACAGACAAACCCGGCACAATAATTTTCTTCTCCAGAAAACCAAAAACGTGAAAACGTTAAGGAAAACATAAATCCATTTGTAATTGGAAAAGGGCCATTAATACCACAGTACCAGCGGCTCCTCGCAAGCTCACCAAACAATGAACTGGTTATGTACTGTAATTACTGTTCCTCACTATTCCACCACCTGCAGCATCCGAAGAAAGGGGGGAACAACGAGCGATAATGACGGAAGAGGTGGGACGACGAGAAACGGCATGATAATGTGGGGAGGAATTTAAAGAAGGGAGAGAGAGAGAGAGAGAGAGAGAGAGAGAGAGAGAGAGAGAGAGAGAGGATTTTAAGAAGAAAGAGGAGGAGGAGGAGGAGGAGAGAGGAGGAGAGAGAGAGAGAGAGAGAGAGAGAGAGAGAGAGAGAGAGGAGGAGGAGGAGGAATAGGAAAAGGAGGATGAGGAGGAGGAGGAATTTAAGAAGAAAGAGAGGAGAGAGAGAGAGAGAGAGAGAGAGAGAGAGAGAGAGAGAGAGAGAGAGAGAGAATGACTTCCACCCACCATCCAAGGAAAAGGAGGAACGGCATGATAATGAGAGGAGGACGATTTAGAAACGGCAGAAAAGTGAGGAGGAACTGGAGGAGGAGAGAGAGAGAGAGAGAGAGAGAGAGAGAGAGAGAGAGAGGAAGGAGGAGGAGGAGGAATGAGGAGGAGGAGAAGAAGAAGAAGAAGAATCGAGCGTTGTCCGCCCAGCAGTTAATTAGCGCCGAGACGGCGGTAATATATCGACTAAGTCTGAAATATTTGTCAACACCTTTCGGCAGCCGGGCCGAGCCTCGGCACGACCCTAAAAACGTACCTTCAGACACTTTTACAACTTTCTGATCACTGATAGCACCAGCGGGTATACCTCCGACCAACCCTCTGGACGCGGCGGCGAGGCGAAAAGAGCCCTTACCAGCCCGTCGCGCAAGGGCGGAAACCCATCAACCTCCTTCGGGAGGGAAGCGCCCTTAAGATCCCGGAGGTTACACGAGTGTTGAGGAGAAGGGAGAGAACCTCCTCCACCTGCTTCCATCATTACTCCCGTTATTAGATCCTCATTGCGGCAATAAACGGCCAAATTACCCAGATGCGGCTGGACCTCGCTCCAACGGCTGCCTTATTATAAAGACCGGTTTCGTGGGACGCTCCTTAGCCGCCGTCCCGGTTAGAATGCGTATAAGGTTATGGCTTCGCGTCTGCGGGAGTGGAGGAATAAACAGATGAAGGAGGGAGTGAAGGAATAAACAGATGGAGGAAGGAGTGAAGGAATAAACAGATGAAGGAATGAAACTCAAACAAATAGTAACCAGTTAAGATTAAAAGTGAATCCATAAATAAATAAAGGCTTAACAAACAGATGAAGGAGGGAGTGAAGGAATAAACAGATGAAGGAGGGAGTGAAGGAATAAACAGATGAAGGAGGGAGTGAAGGAATAAACAGATGAAGGAGGGAGTGAAGGAAGGAGTGAAAGGAATAAACAGATGAAAGGAGGGAAGGAATAAACAGAAATGAGGGAGTGAAGGAATAAACAGATGAAGGAGGGAGTGAAGGAATAAACAGATGAAGGAGGGAGTGAAGGAATAAACAGATGAAGGTAGGATTGAAGGAATAAACAGACGAAGAAGGGAGTGAAGGAATAAACAGATGAAGGAGGGAGTGAAGGCATAAACAGATAAAGGAAGGAGTGAAGGAATAAACAGATGAAGGAGGGAGTGAAGGAATAAACGGGTGAAGGAGGGAGTTAAGAAATAAACAGATGAAGGAGGGAGTGAAGGAATAAACAGATGAAGCTGTGGAACCCAAACAAAGAGAAACCCTTAAGATAAAAATCTTATACACAAAAGTGAATGTTTGTACATTTTTTTGTATATTTGTGCGCTATAGAAGTCCAAACCGCTTGACCAATCTAGACAAAATTTGACACATGGCCATCATTTGACCCAACTTAGATAATAGGGTAGGTTTCAAAGCTGTAACCCCGCCCCCTTCCCCTTCCCCCATCACCTTTCCCCTTCCCTTTGTAACTTATGTGGTAAATAAACTCTACTGGTTTATCATACCCAATTTCATGTACTCAAGACCATATAAATGTATTACTGAAAATGCTTTCCAGTCACCACAGTAATACCTGGATAAAAGAGACAGGTAGCACAGTAATATCTGGATAAAAGGGACATAGCACAGTAATACCTGGATAAAAGAGACAGGTAGCACAGTAATACCTGGTTAAAGGGGACAGACAGCACAGTAATACCTGGATTAAAGGGACAGGCAGCACAGTAATACTTGGTTAAAGGTGACAGACAGCGCAGTAATGCCTGGTTAAAGGGGACAGACAGCACAGTAATACCTGGTTAAAGGTGACAGACAGCACAGTAATACCTGGGTAAAAGGGACACTCACCACAGCAGGGTGAATCTTCCATGAAAAAAAATAGAACTGTCAGTCGGATTTTCAACACAAACCCCTCCCCTTCCCCCTTCTCCCTCCCCTCCCCTTTCCCCTCCTTTTCCCTCTTCCTTCCCCCTCCCCCTCCTCTTTCCCTTTTCCCTCCCCCTACAGGTAGACTGTCGTTCAGAGTTTTCCCAGGCAGCACCGGGTTGGTCAGCCATATAAGATAAAAAACAAATAAATGAGTGAATAAAGAAAGGTGTAAAGGCGTAACAGAATGAACAATGATTCTCTTTTTCACTTAAACAGATGAACAGAGGAGTGCAAGTTAAGATAAAAATAAATTTTATATAAATAAATAAAGGCTTAACAGCATTTACCATCATGACTCTCCCTTTCATCCAGCTGCCTGAGAAGATAATATAAACTCACGTAAAGGGATATAATCAATAAATGAATATAAATGTATATAAGTTAAATTAAAGGTGATGAACTGGGAATAAAAAACGCATGTTCGTCAAATATATTAACAATGGCAACAAGATCAGAATTAGATATCTTGCAGGGAAACTATCAGTAGCTTCTCTAATTACGTTTTTGACGTCAGTTTTAGTAGCCACAATCAATCAGTTAATCACTAATTACGTAAAAGTACACGGATGAACAAACAAAAGCCTGAATGTCAGTGGTTTTCAACCTGTGGGCCATGCCACGGGCATCTTCAAAATAATATTTAAAAAATGACAATTTTTTTAAAGTAACTGCAGGCCAATGCTTTCTTTCATAAATGAAAATGCATAACTAAAAAGTGCTCTGAAAAATAATTCCATGAAATGCAAAACTACTGCAGTGTTCTGAAAATGCTTTATAATAATTTTATTATCATCATCACACAGTTCTGAAGGGCAATGGGCCATGAGTATTTAGGGATGCCAAAAATGGGTCATGGGCACAAAAAGGTTGAAAACCACTGGTCTAGAGAATACAGACCTTGACTGAGGATGTCGTGATTCGGACTGAGAATTCCGTAGAGTTTTTATTTTTTATAATTCTTAATGTTATTTTATATGTATATTTAGTTGTTTATTTACTTATTTATTTATTTTTTGTCGTTAGATGTTGTGATGGTTTTATATATATATATATATATATATATATATATATATATATATATATATATATATATATATATATATATATATATATATATATATATATATATATATATATATATATATATATATACATATATAAAATAAAAGTACATAAATACATTTATATTCATGAAAAACGATAAATAAAAGGTACTGTTTAATTACGGTACACTAACGCAATAACAATAATGATGATTAGCAATATGAGAATATTGGTAAACCAGTAAAGATTCATTTCCAAAGTTAAGCGTGTAATAAGGGTCGGACAACCGGCCCCCCCCCCCAAAACCCCCAACACCCAACCCCCTTTTCATGCACACCCAAGTTCCAGAATGTAAACGTTTCAACTCGCAGGACTGGAACGGAATGGAACTGAATACAGAATTTCAGCCAAAGGCCAAGCACTGGGACCTATGAGGTCATTCAGCGCTGGAAATAACTGAAAGCTGTAACAGGAGGAAAACCTTTTGCAGACGCACTATGAAATCATTGTTAGGAGGAGATGGACAGCAAAATGGAAGAAAGACAATATGAATGGATTGTAGCAGCTAGAGGCCTAAGGAAGGAACACTGCAAAGAACCTTTAAAAACGCTTACAGTGCACCGCACTGCGGGGATTCACACTCACTCGTGATGGCTTACCGAGAAAGTCTGACTGAAATCATTCAAATCTGACAGACATTAACAGAACACAGACAGAAACATGATGGGAAAAGTCTATATCGCCCAAATTTGCAGGTAGAGTCGTGATAATAATTATAATAACATCCTGAACAATAGGTAATTATGGTCCACATTGACTGCCAAATATTTTCGCCATATTCAGTAATGACCTTCAATGTCTTGTTATTGGTCAAAATTGGCGTAATCTACTTTGAGAGAATGACTGGGACCACAAAATGGGGTCAGACCTCAAATTCGGTTTTTTTTTTTTGGGGGCGGTTGGAGGTCTTGTGGTCTCTGATAATTCATTGTAGCATGATAAACTTCACTTTTCTAAGGGAAAACTGACAACATCTGAATGAGAAATGAGCTCTGACAATCGCTGTAAATGACACGTTTTTGGTTAATCAAAGCGAAAGGAATAATCTTTGATAGTTCACCTTAACTTAACTGTAATGTTCGCCAGAGTTTCCACGTAATAAAAGTAAAAGTTAAATATTTAACCAGCATAAATTAAATATTGCCATATTCATAAATCTAATTCCCTCTTCACAAAGTTTATTGTACAGACATATATAATGCTATGTACATATGATATGTACAACGTTCAGATTACGTATATAGCATTCGGAAAAACTGAGTCCCTGTTTACAAAGTTTGATCATTCAAATGTCTAAACCATTACAACTTGTTACACAAGCTACTTAATGGCATCAACATTCTATATAATGCTGCAAGGGGAAAGGCTACCTTTTAATTATTATTATTATTATTATTATTATTATTATTATTATTATTATTATTATTATTATTATTATTCAGTAGATGAAACCTATTCATATGGAACAAGCCCACCAAAGGGGTCACTGACTTGAAATTCAAGCTTACAAAGAAGTGTTAATTAGAAAGAAGTAACTGAAGGTATTATTATTATTAGATGAAACCTATTCATATGGAACAAGCCCACCAAAGGGGCCACTGACTCGAAATTCTTCAAGCTTCCAAAGAACATTATGGTGTTCATTAGAAAGAAGTAAGAGGCAGCAAAACGCACAATAAAAATTACGAGGAATGAAATTTGATCTACGGAAAAGCCTATTAAATTACCTATGAAAATTCGACTTTGTCCCAAGACTTCCCGAAATTTCCTGGAACGTAAAGCTGACATCAAGAGAGAGAGAGAGAGAGAGAGAGAGAGAGAGAGAGAGAGAGAGAGAGAGAGAGAGGATCCCCTAGGCTTTGTTCCAACTGTCTCTCTCGCTCGAGATTGGAGATCGAAAATTGACCAGCTAGCTTATCGAGTCATAAATCTGTGGGCGGAATTCAATCCCTGTGAGAAACAGTGAGTACTAAGGTGCCTAATTTTCGGTAATTAAGGTATGTTCAGGTTCAACGCATCTAAGAGATGCGTTGGACTTTTTCTGGTTTTCGTATGGGCCAAGAGACTGACGCTTGATTTGATTTTCACCTACAAGAAAGTAAAGATATTTCTAATCATAGGGGAAATTTACTTACCTCTCTCTCTCTCTCTCTCTCTCTCTCTCTCTCTCTCTCTCTCTCTCTCTCTCTCTCTCTCTCTCTCTCTCAAGAAATTGGTTTATATCTCTACAAGGTTATTATGTTAAATTAATGGTATTTCATTTGCTATAGGAAAGCACACAAATCTCTCTCTCTCTCTCTCTCTCTCTCTCTCTCTCTCTCATTGAATGTATATGAATGTATATGTGTGTGTTTGTGTAGGTGTTCCCAATAACGCAGATAATTGTTGTGTATATTTATATTTATATATATATATATATATATATATATATATATATATATATATATATATATATATATATATATATATATTGTATATTATATATATAAAATTATACACACTATGTATATATATACAGTATATATATATATATATATATATATATATATATATATATATATATATATATATATATAATATACCCACCACCTTGTCTAAACCTAAACAGATATCCCATGACCTTTACAGGAACTTGTGACAATGCTCGAATCACCTGTCACACCGGAGTTCCAAAAATTTCTCACACTGCTTAAATTGATAACAAACACCATTGCTAGAAATCATCACATCAAACCCCTTACCTAAAATTAAAGACACAGGACTATTTTCCCGTTGTAAAATTGACAGTAAGAAGGTTTGAAAGGTGTAACAGGAAGAAAACTTTTGTAGTTGCACTAGGAAACAATTTTTGGAGAAGGTGAAAAGTCACATGAAGAAAAAAGAATATGAACGGATGTACAGTAAAAGAAATGAGAGAGGTTGCAGCTGCGGCGATTGTAAAATTGTAAACCAAGACGAATTCTCTTGAAAGGACTCGTGTAATTTTGTATACGGCACCAGAGCCTCTGTAAAACAAGCCAACATCATAACGTAGAGGAAAATTGCCTTAAGAATGACTGTGCTTCTGCGTCCTCAAGGTAAACATTGTATCCACAACAACGAGGGTCCCATGGAAGCTGTTGAATCCTGTCGCGATAAACGGGGCGACCGCGAGAGGGCAACACTCTAATCCCACGGAGAGGTAATCATGTTGACATAACCGATTAGCTTTTGTTTCCGTCGAGGAGGATTAGCTGGTCGGATGCGAGAGTCAGGTAGTTATCGAGAGAGAGAGAGAGAGAGAGAGTGGGGCGAAGGGATTTACCTTCAGGAGATATAATTGCGGATTACAGACGGAATAACAGATCGACAAACGAACGGCGTAAAAAAAATAGAAGAAAAAAATGTTGTGGAACAGGTGGTTACTGAAGTGAGTCGAAACACACAATGAACGATTGAAAAGGATTTTGTGAGAATAGAGAGGCAACAGAAATTATTAAAAAGGATTTTGTGAGATGAAATATTTTGTGAGAATAAATATTCCTAAAGCGTAGCCCTACCAGAATTGGAACTAGAATATAAAATTTAGGCCAAAGGCCCATCGCTGTGATCTATGGGGTCATTCAGAGCTGAGAATAATGTTGAAACAATCGTCAGGAGAGGGTTGAGGAAAGTAAGATGGAAGAAAGAGAATATGAAAGGAGGTACAGGAAAAAGAAATTAAATGGGTCACAGCTAGAGGCCGAAGGGACGCCGCAAAGAACCTTACTGACTTTTGCTGCTTCCTAATGAACACCATAATATTCTTTGGAAGCCTGAATTTCAGGTCAATGGCCCCTTTGGTGGGCTTGTTCCATATGAATAGGTTTCATCTACTGAATAATAATAATAATAATAATAATAATAATAATAATAATAATAATAATAATAATAATACGCTTTGGAAGCTTGAATTGCAAGTCAATGGCCCCTTTGGTGGGCTTGATCCATATGAACAGGTTTCATCTACTGAGTAATAATAATACAAATAAGTAATGCCTGCAGTTCACCGCATGAGATATACAGTGACGGCACTAACCCCCATACGTATGTAGTTTCACTAGAAAGTGATGATTGAATGCAAACGCCAGGCTATGGATAATTCTATTTTTTTACTTTTAATATTCCTGAACAAATGCCGCCTGATGGACACTATATCCCAGTGGATGATTTGTCGGTGAAAATAATCTTCAATCCAGAAGGCGGCTCATCCTATTCAAAAGACAGAATTGACAGTTTGACAGGAAACGGAATTTTAACGACAATTCTGGAACTACACTCCCCCTCTCTCTCTCTCTCTCTCTCTCTCTCTCTCAAGGAATCATACTGCAAAGTGGTCGTGCCTCTGTGTCTCTGTTTAATTCTCGCTTCTCTTCTGTAATTTGTTGAGTCATTATGTACCATTGCTAGGACGAATTTAGACGGATGATGTTATCCGTTAAGTGACTGGCTGGCGGAAGACAGTTTGTAATAAGCATGATTACATGGATAAGCATGATTACATGGATAAGCATGTATATAAATTAATGTTTATTATATATAATTGTGTGTACATATGTAGTTTTGTATATATTTATACATTTAATATAAATATATATTTATATGAATATTTGCATATAAAGTAAAGAGCACAACCTCGTCGTCATAATCGTTAACCTCGCTGGTAGTAGTTTGGCTTAATTGCCTTCAACCGATGACCCTATTAGTTTGTTAAAGTTACCGGTTTTCTGGAATCATTTGTTCTTGTTTATTAATGTTTCTTTTTTTTAATAAAAACTAGTCTTCAGTTTCTTATTAAACGCCTTTTTCCTAAATTTAATTCTGGCGACAAATTTTTGAATGGTTTGGTGCCGTGTAATCTGAATGCTTATTTTTTTTTTTTCTTTGAATATAATTTCTGAACCTTCGTACTGTTTTTGAATAATGTCTTCAGTTTCTTCTTGAATGCAGTTTCCCTTAAATTCTAGGGACAACTTAAATGCTAGGGCCAACTTAAATGCTAGGGACAACTTAAATGCTAGGGCCAACTTAAATGCTAGGGACAACTTAAATGCTAGGGCCAACTTAAATGCTAGGGCCAACTTAAATGCTAGGGCCAACTTAAATTCTAGGGCCAACTTAAATTCTAGGGCCAACTTAAATTCTAGGGCCAACTTAAATTCTAGGGCCAACTTCTTGAATAGTTTGGTGCAATTCATGCAGAATTCTTTTTCAAATATAATTTCTGAATCTTTTGTATTTTTCATTGTTCAGAAGCGTTTATGCTTCCGTTACTGTATTTAAGTATGTCAGTTACGTAATTGCCTGTTCAATACTCATCTTACTGAATTTCAAAAAATTTGGTTTATTATGTGACCAAATGAGATTTTTACACAAGTTTCACTTGCTTTAACTGAATCTTATAACTGGCTCCCAAATCAATCGGTATATCATTTAGACTGTACAGTAACCTAGTTTTCTGAACACAGTTAAGTATGTCAATTACATAATTACCCGTTTTATACTCTTAATGAATTTCAAAATTTTTTTTTGGTGCAGAACTTTACCAAATGAGATTTATGAATCTTATAACTGGCTCCCAAATCAATCAGTATATCATTTAGACTGTACAGTAACCTAGTTTTCTGAACACAGTTAAGTATGTCAATTACATAATTACCTGTTTTATACTCTTAATGAATTTCAAACTTTTTTTTGGTGCAGAACTTTACCAAATGAGATTTATGCATTTTAAGTTCCAATGCTATTTGTTTCACCAGGAAATACTAATTAAAATATTTTAAAGTTCAGTTGAAATTATAATTAAAACTAAAGTATAAAAAAATTTTACACTGAATCCATTCAAAAACACACTGTAAATTTTCAGTCCTTTATCACAAACTGACTTAAACATCCAAATCACATCAGCAGTTGATAGGATTTTCTAAAGTTACAAAACTAAAATAAGTTCCAGGTTTTCAAAAAGAAAAACGCCGTAACTATCCTTAAAATAATATTACTAAGTTATGGTACATAAGGCTAAACTTCAGTAGTTAAAAGTCAAAAGCCACTGAATATAATCTCAGCAATATAAAACTCCCTGGTTTTTAAAGTCTAATTTTAACTTGCTAGTCAGTTGCTGAATATAATCTCAGTACTGAAACACTGGTTTTTAAAGCAGTTTTAACTGTTATTACAAGTCAAAGTCATTGAATACAATCTCAGCAAAATAAAACCAACTGGTTTTTAAAGTCTTTCGCTTGTCAAGGTAAACAGGTTAAAAAGTTCTTTAGTTATTTTATTCGAAACTTAAAACTGACCAATTTGCAATTTGTTATTGACAAAGAAGAGAGTTCATAATACATGTGCAATATTAAGTACTCATGGGAAAACCCATTTTAATATTTAATATTCACTGGTCAAGATAAACAGTTGAAAAGATACTTTAGGTATTTTATTCTGAATTTACATCTTGCAAACTTAACACTGCAATTTCTATTGAAAGCAAAAACTATGCACTAATACTATCAAAACACCTCTGAACGATCAATGCAAAACAACTTAAGGCATAGGACTGGGGCATATCAGTTACGCCGGGCTGCATTCTCACCTCATTTAAAAACAGTTCTTGAATAACAGAAGCACAGTTTGCATTGTCTCAATAACACTGTACCAGTAATCATATCCTGTAAAGGAAAAAAACAGCGGCAGAAAACTGTTGTAACAATGAAAGCAAAATTATATCTAACATTAATTCCAGCAAAATAAAGTTAACTTTGATGAACTGAAACGTTCAAAATATATCCAGTTTAAACCTATAAATATTGTATGATAAACAACTTAAAACTAAGATTATGAAAATCAGTAAAGTATTAAAATAAAGCTTAATGTTGATGAACTGAAGTCTTCGAAATTAAACCAATTTTCTCCTATACAACCCAACCACTTAAGCCTCTGGCCAGAGTAGAGGAAAAAAAACCAAACGAACGTTTTTAAGCAAGGAACCAGATGGTACCACAAAGTGCTATCAAGTAAGGCAACTCCAAAATCTACCGTATACAAGGCCAAGACGCCAGAGATGCAGAGTTTAAAGACCAATTTGCCAGGGAGGTTAAATAAAGCCGTGGCATAAACTGCCTTTAGCTTCCCAGACAAATATTAACCTTAATTAGCAGATCAACAAAAGTCATCCTGGTTGGTGTAGGCTTAAAGCTTGTATAAAACCATTGCTAATCGAAGGTCTGTCTATTGTATATTGAAGTGAAAATATAGGCCTGCTTATTGTATTATTGGAATTAACATCACCTACTCAAATAAGGTTTAAACTACTGACAACATAGCTATGTAATTTTCAACTATGTACAGATTTTAACAAGTTTTTTTCAGCTATGAACAAAAAAAAGTAATTTCAAATGATCACACTTCTATCCAAGACCTAACTGAATTACCAGATTTGAAACCTATCCAAATACCAAAAAAATTACGTTAAAATGTTAACTTTTAATCCTAAGCAATACCAATACCAAATATTTTTAAAATGAAAGTTTCGGTCCTTTGAAGTTACTACAGATGCAAAACTTAAGTTAATAGCTAAATTATGAAATTAATATCTTAAATAATGGTATTTTTGGTTAATCTTAAAGTTAATTATATCTTTAAATCAAGAAATATAAGCTTAACCTAACATTAAATTTACTTCTAAATAGAAACTCAAAAATAGTATGTTAAGTAGGGTATCTTAAAGAAAATTAAGTAATATCTTAAAATACTTAAAAGCTTACGTTATAATTACTTCCATATTCAAGGCAATGTTAAAAAGTCTGCACCAAAACTACAAAACTTCTAGAATAAAAATTCTTCAGGGTTCCATTAAGCAGTTTAGTCTTTAAAACTGAAGGAATATTAGCTACGTTAACACTTAAAAATAGCTAAATTGATTCACTTAACCTGAAAGTGAATTTTAATTAGTTAAAACCTCCCATACAGCTTTCCATAAGTCCTAAGACCCATGGAAATGGCATATGGGAGGTTCCTCCACCCCTACAGGGGGAAGCCCCTGTAGGGGTGGAGTTGAAAGAAGTTTTTGGTTTGGCAAAAGACATACCTCAACTATCCATTAAGCCATACAATGGAAGAGTGCGTCCCATTCGTGTAACTGGAGAAAACTTGTCGTGGCTTTATTCAGAGTTCAGTTAATTCTCAGAAGAGTAGTTTGCTTCGAGAAGTTGAAGATTTCACGAAAACCTGAAAGCAGTTTCAAAGTCTTACTATCATGAATTAAAAAATAGTCATACATCTGAGATTAAGGTAGATACAAAGCACTAAAAAATGGTTATACACTAAATTCCTGCAATATTTTATCGCTGTACTAAGTGGATTTACTTATGAATTTAAATTTATAATGTCAAATTTAAGAGATTCAAGGCAGATAATGACTAAAGTAAATCTACACAAAAATTATGGCAATATTTTAACAGGCACATTCTAACTTCAGTAAACAATTTCAAATTACGTTACAGAATGAATACTGACCTTCATGGAGCACTAAATGGACCACAAAAGACCTCCAGATTCTGAAAACATTAAATTTGCAGTACAAATAACCAATAGCCTACTTAAGAGTTACGTAACCTATGAGTGAACAGCCGAACAAGGGATAATTATAGCTGAAGTTTAATGTTAAAACTTAAGATTAAAGAAACATTTGTTAACGAACAATACTGGTTTCTGATATTTACACTACAATTGTCTGTAAAGTAAGTTGTTACAGAAAAAATACATTAAAACATTTAAAATGTAAATAGAAAAAGGCTTACTTCAAGAAAAAGGCTTACTTCAAGAAAAAGGCTTACTTCAAGAAAAAGGCTTACTTCAAGAAAAAGGCTTACTTCAAGAAAAAGGCTTACTTCAAGAAAAAGGCTTACTTCAAGAAAAAGGCTTACTTCAAGAAAAAGGCTTACTTCAAGAAAAAGGCTTACTTCAAGAAAAAGGCAAATAACTATAACGACGAACTGTTACAAAGAGGAAATACACTTGATTAAATTAACGAAAATCTTGAAAAATACGTAAAAACAAAAAGACACTTAAACTTTTGCAGAGAACAGGAATCTTCACAACTTCACGTAGATCCTTCAACCAGCGACTTTCAGTCGAGAAAATACAGAAAATCTTCAACTCGGGTAGCAGATTAGTCTTGAGAGATCGCAATATCACTACGACACCTCGTTATTCCCGACTGCGAAAACTGAGGACGTAAACTACGGGCCCTCTTGACGAGAAATCGCCCCTTGCTGATGACGTCACCATCAAGGACCATGGAGTCACCCTTTTGAAACTTTGACGATTTGCGAGAAAGACTACTGAGTCCTTGTCTGTCTTTTTTAAGGGGAAACTTTAAAAATTCTGTTAACGCATTTACGCTATTTGTGAATTTGAATTGAATACAGAATTGAGGCCAAAGGTTATTTAGCGCTGAAACGGAAATTGACTGCTGATTTGAAAGGGGTACATATATTAAAAAAGGTTAAGAACCACTGAACTAGTGGAAATAGGAATTTGAATAGCAAAAATATACTGTGTTTGCCTTCGATCACATTATCCAACCACTTAAATCACTAAATTTAACACTGCTGTATCTTCCTATCGAAATACCATTGGCAGAACTGTGACAAGAAACAGCCCTATGTACGACGAATCCAGGTAAAAAAAGTCACAGAAAAAAGTCACTGGGAAAAAGTCACATTAATATTTCCTAGATAATGATCCCCAAGGGTTTTAACCCGGTATGTATCCACCTTTTGGGGCGTTTACTGGAACTTTTTTCCTGTGACTTTTTCTAGTAAAATTGTGACTTTTTTCTACTGTGAATATTTTTTGCTGTGACTTTTTTTCCTAGCCAAAATTGTGACTTTTTACTGTGACTTTTTCCTTAACCAAAAGTGTGACTTTTTATTACTTTTTCCTATGACTTTTTTTTCCAGCAAAAATGAGACTTTTTTTCTGTGAATTTTTTCTGTGATTTTTTTCCTAGCCAAAATTGTGACTTCTACTACGAATTTTTTCCTGTGACTTTTTTCCTAGCCAGAATTGACTTTTTTACTGTGATTTTTTTCTCTGACTTTTTTCCTAGACAAAATTGTGATTTTTTTCTGCGACCTTTTTCCTGTGTAACTTTTTCCTGGCCAGAATCGTGACTTTTTTCCTGTTACTTTTTCCCAGGCAAAATGGTGATTTGTTACTGTGACTTTTTTCCTGTGACTTTTTTCCTGTGACTTTTTTCCTGTGACTTTTTTCCTGTGACTTTTTTCCTGTGACTTTTTTCCTCTTGCCAAATTGTTACTTTTTTGCCGTGACTTTTTTTTCGTGTGACTTTATTACCGGCCAGCTATACGACAACGGGCTAGTGTACAAAATTCCTTGTTTGCTATAAATTCTATATTGGACAATCAAAAAAATGTTGAGAAACAAATTGCACAGCATAATAAAAAACATAAGGGCCGGAGCTGAGGCTCGAGTATACATCACAAGGAAGCTAGGGAAAGGCATCCTCATCATCTACAGTTTATTTCAATGCCGACGTTTCGCGACGATTCCAAGTCGCATTTTCAAGGCTATGAAATATCATATAATTTGGAACATCAATAACAAATTAATGCAATGGCAACAGCTCTTTATGTAGTAAAATATTTAAAACAAAACACCTCATTCCAAGACAAGTCAATAATAAGTAAAAGGAGTTCACTAAAATCTTAAAACAACCTACCTATATGAAAGAAAGAGCAAGACTAACATGAATAAATAAAAACAGAGTGAGGAAAACAGTTGCCCAAACTACGTTATAAACAGTTCCACTGAGGACGATTGAGTATTTAACGACGGTATAGTCTTCTTGATAATTATGGATTCCAGGATGGTTAAGTCGTTGTTGTTCTGCACTTGGCACTAAGATGGATTTGCTGTCAATATAAGTTTTACATAATTTTGAATGATTTCGTATATTTGATTGCTCAGGATTAGATATATACGAAATCATTCAAAATTATGTAAAACTTATATTGACAGCAAGGATTTGACAATTAATATGGAGTAACCCATACGATTCTTCGAGTGTCTCTGCTAACGTGTCATTATGTGAAATGAATCAGTAGAATGGGACCAGATAAGAAGCCTAAAGTAAGTAAGAGTGAAGAGAATAAAGAATGACATAAGAAAAGTGTCCCATTCTCGTGTATATTACGCTCTACAAAAACTTTATACGAGAAATCTCTAGTTTTCAGAAATGTCCACACACAGAGAGGTTTTCGTTCTATTTTTCGTTAAATAAATAGTTTTGTCAATTTTTCCAGTTTTATCATAGAACCTGGTAGTAATTTTCATTCCATTCTTCGGCAGTTAAATCATTTCCCCCATAATTCCAGTTTTATCAAAGTACCGGGACGTGTTAAAATAAATACTCAAATACCCGGCGCTCAAGGATCATCAAAGTCAACCTCTGTTAAGTTTCGCTGTAAACTAAAACAGTGGGAGTATTCGTCTCTTCTTCGTGATCCTTGGCTGGAACTAGTGACGTCAACAGGGATAAAAATATTGAGAAAAACCACACGTTTCGGACGCCGCTGTAGTGTCGGTAATTGCAGTTTCTTTATGTACGTGAAGTGTTTAGTTATTGCTGAATTACGTGAATTTTGTTCGGGTTTTGGTGAGTTACGTGAATTTTGTTCGGATTTTGCTGAATTACGTGAGTTTTGTTTAGATTTTGCTTAGATTGCCTCCCCGGGGTTCAGACTGTGCGTAGATTGCCTCCCTGAGGTTCAGATTGTGCGTAGATTGCCTCCCCTGGGATCAGATTGTGCGTAGATTGCCTCCCTGAGGTTCAGATTGTGCGTAGATTGCCTCCCTGAGGTTCAAATTGTGCGTAGATTGCCTCCCTGTGATCAGATTGTGCGTAGTTTACCTCCCCCTGGGTTCAGACTGTTCGTAGATTGCCTCCCGGGGTTCAGACTGTGCGTAGATTGCCTCCCCGGGGGTTTAGACTGTGCCTAGATTGCCTCCCCGGGGTTTAGACTGTGCTGAGATTGCCTAGGCGCGGTTCAGACCGTGCTCAGTTCGTTTTTCAAATTTTAACTGCACTATTCAGGCCTAACCATTTTTCCCCAGTCACTTATTGTTGCAACTTTTCAATCGTGGAGTGCTATGAATATTTTTGTAGTTTTTAGTTATGTACCTGTGAGCATTAATGATTTGCCTAAATTTTTTTGGCGATTGGTTTTGGGATCATGTAATTCTGTACTACATAACTAATCTCTTTCAGGGTCAGGTTAAGTCCACGCAGAACTGTCCTGCCATACGTCATACTGGATGGCATTCTAGCTTGTAACTAGGCTATTTTAAATTTCCACGTAGGTTAGTATTTTATTGTTTTACACTTTTTTTGGAAGTTTTGCCTAAATTTATTTTAGTGAATTTTTGTAGTATGTTTTAAATTGTATTATATAAAACTTAAGTGACTGGTGTTGAAATTTTGGATATTTTATTCTATTAACCTGTACTTGTGGTAGTTTCATATGGCTTTTAATATATTGCTCTTAGGCTATTTTGCTCTATTGACCTGTACTTGTGGTATTCATATGGCTTTTAATATATTGCTTTTAATAACTTGAAATAACTTCCAGATGCTAGTGAATCCGGATTTTAAGAAACCAGGCAAAATTATGAAGCATATTGTGAGTAACGGGACATTCAATTGGAATATCGTGGAATACCCTTAATCAAGATGACGTCTATACACTATACAAGTGAAGAAATGGAATACTTTACACAAGACTGGTTTAAGGCTGAGGTGAGGGTTAATGAGTGTAAACCTTTTAATCTGCCAAACTAATCTTCTCTTCGCCTCCACCCCTAAGGGGCGGTACCCCTGTAGGGGTGGAGGGCCCTTCCATATGCCGTTTCCATAGGTCTTAGGACCTATGGAAAGGTGTGTGGGAGGTTTTTTTTTCAGGTGTCAAGTGCATTTAGTCATTTAAGTTTATATTAAGGACTTCTATAATTAAAAGTTAACGTCATTGCTTCATTTTAATTTTCAAATTTTCCTCAATTTTCGAATTTATATTGCAACATACGTTTTGTCCTTATTTTTAGTCTATAACAATTCCTTTAAACTTAATTTAGTCTTCAACTTACCAAATTGATGTTACAGAAACACCTTTTGTCTCATATTGAAAAGGTGACCTAATTGCTTTTTTTAAATTTAAAATTCATTAAACTTTTAATTGTTTCAACAATACATTTATCTTAAAAGGTAATTGCTTTTTAAATTTTTCAATTTAAAATTCATTAAACTTTTAATTGTTTCAACAATACATTTATCTTAAAAGGTAATTGCTTTTTAAATTTTTCAATTAACTTTTCAAAATTGGTTTTTCAACCTCTATTAAACTACTTAGTTTACCAATAAGGTTGAAAATGTTTGTAGTATTTCATAATTGTAATAATTTTAAATTTTAATTCAGTGAATTCAGCAGTATAGTTGTCTATGCAATAAGTACGTTAACTTTTAATGTTAAGAAAATTCACTGGTATTGTGTGCTTTGAAATTCAACGTAGTTTTCATTGAGTTTTAACTTTGGTTTGGTTTGAGTTTTAACTTTGGTTTGGTTTGAGTTTTAACTTTGGTTTGGTTTGAGTTTTAACTTTGGTTTGGTTTGAGTTTTAACTTTGGTTTGGTTTGAGTTTTAACTTTGGTTAATTAGAAACATTGTAACGTAAATTATACTAAGTTTTTTTTATATAAAATTTAGTAATTTAACTTCTGTTTTGAACGATTGTTATAAACTATAGCTCCTGCCATTCATAGTTCAAATTACATAGTTTCACTTGTTATTGAATCACTTTAACTTTAGTTTTCAAATGTGTAACGTAAATATAGCTCCAATTTAGTTTTAATTTAAATTGTCAAATTACTAAATATTTTATTGTATGTCATTAATACAACGAATATACTAATACAGTATACAAGCCCCTATTAAATTAAATGGATCTTAATTGCTGCTACGTACAAGGTCAAAGCAACTTTCGGTAATGGATTTTTGTTTGGTTATGACATGTTTAAGAGCACAGGTGTGGCTATTAATTTTTGGGTGTGGCTATTAATTTTTGGGTGTGGCTATTAATTTTTGGGTGTGGCTATTAATTTTTGGGTGTGGCTATTAATTTTTGGGTGTGGCTATTAATTTTTGGATGGTCTAATTAGAGGCCATGAATCTTTTTACTAAAGTAAAATAAGGTTGGATCTCGTGTAAGCTACACTTCAACAGAGTTAGCACTAATTGTACTATCCTTGTAATGTTCTGCCAACATTCTTTCTGCAGCATTTCCTTTTATTTGCAGGGAAGGCTTCTGACTGTAAACTGAATTAAAGGCAATGAAAGCAGGATGTTCCTGTTATTCGAGGCTTTTTTTTTTTTTTTCCCCACAACAGTTTTTTTTTTTTTTTTACCCTGGCAAGTTTTTTTGCTAAACTTGAAGGTGAGGATGGAGCCTGGCATTACTGATTGCTCTTTGCTGGAAACTTGGAGCCTGGCATTACTGATTGCTCTGCTTTGCTGGAAACTTGGAGCCTGGCATTACTGATTGCTCTGCTTTGCTGGAAACTTGGTTGGAGCCTGGCATTACTGATTGCTCTGCTTTGCTGGGAACTTGGAGCCTGGCATTACTGATTGCTCTGCTTTGCTGGGAACTTGGAGCCTGGCATTACTGATTGCTCTGCTTTGCTGGAAAGTTTCATGTTTGATGGTTCGTGGGTAATTGGTTCTCATTTCAGTAAACATCTTGGAAATGAAGTTAACATCTTTGAATGGCTTTACTTTATGCTAAAGCTTCATTAATTCTCATGATCACACCTAGTTATGACATTCTATAAACATATGTGGCTTTACTTTGTGCCATAGTTTCATTAACTTATTTTACATGTATAATCAGTTAAGACTGACATTAAAATAAAAAAAAACTTTTGGATGGCCTTATTAGTTTCATTAATTTGGTTGACGTGTAATCGCTTATCTTTACATTTCAATAGGCATCTTTAATGAAATATATGCCTTTTGATTCATTAATTTCATGGTTCACACATTAGTTATGACATTTTTATAAACATATCTGAATGGCTGGACTCTATGCCATAGTTCCATTAATTCGGGTCAAGTGTAATCAGTTATTCTTGACATTAAAATAAACATTTTTGAAACCTTTATGCTATAGTTTAATTTGGTTTGTGTGTAATTGAAATTTCAAACCACTTTGAATGATTCATTTGTAACTATGAAATTTACCTTCAATTCCTTTTGAGAAGTTTGAAATATATCTTAAAATCAGTTTTTGCTATTTCAAAACCCCAAACAGCTGTCCCCCCCCCTCTCTAGCTATATTTAAAAACGTTGGTAAACTTGTTTGCAATGTCTGACATCACGGTTTAATTTAGTGGTTTCTTGTAACAATTTTTATTTTGGCCGTACGATATTTTGTGGCATGTAAGTGGTGACTACTGAGCATTTGCTGTGATTATTAGAAAAGTATTTAACTCTGTAGAATACAGGTGCAGTTATTGTCAAATAAAACTTTTTAAATACCTGTAATTGAGTTCTTACCTGAACACCTTCACCAATAGTAATTCCTCTCAATAAGTCAGAATTAAGCTTTAAAAAGCCTAACCCAGAGATACTGCAAATTTCAAATCTCAAAAAATGGATTCTATCTTTCACTGATACCTTTCAAGAAATCAGAACTAAGCCCTGTAATAGCTTAAGAGTTATTGCCAAATTAAAATAAAATTTCAGTTGGGTAACGTCTGAAAACAATTAAGTCTAGATACCCGTAAATATTTAAATTAGTGGCTCGCTGTAAGTTTGGATAACTTAATTGCATGAAAGTGGTGACGAAGTTTAATGATAGAAAAAAAAAGCTCTGAATCGAATCAAGGTGTTTTTAAATACTAAAAGGGTGCCGGGATTTGAATTTTTACTATAGCCCTGTGGGCTTGTTCATACGGGTAGGGATTATCTTTTGAATACTAGACCTGAATAGGGTTCATCTTAAGGTCTAGAATATACAGTCGATTGTTAAAAAACCTAAAGATGAAAGCTACCCACTAGTAGTTTGAACGTACTTTTTTTTATAGGGATATGTTTGTCCTATTTTATTGAAAGGGTTCAACTTAAATTAAATTAGAATGTTTACAATGATCACAATATACATCAAAGTATACATAGGCATTGCTTTACACAAGCATAATTTCTCTAGATTGATAATTTTTCTTGCTTTAGTAACTGGCTACACAAACAGTAATTAACTAACGGTACTGCATAGTTACTATCATTCTTCTTGTAAATATGCACAATTTTCAATATTTTGACTGCCTAGTACGAGTGGCTCGATTTTATAAACATACAGGTTTTCTGACTGCAGTATGTTTTGAAGCAATTACAGTACATAAAAACAAAGGTGTTTTGTTTCAATGGAACGTTGAAAGTTGAAAACGTATATAATGTCGTGGCGACTGTCGATTGAACGCCTACGGTACTTAGATCCATGGTAGTTAAACCTTTCTGATAACCACCGTGGGCTTGGTCTATATGGTACTGGGAATAAAGAACAAAGTATTCCCGACGGTCGAGTACGCTACAGCCAGGATTTCCTTGTGTATGGAAAATCTTTTAACCTGCCAATGATTCCCAAGTCTGCCATGATGACTTACGAGAATCCCGTTCCCACAATACATGCCATTTACTTTAGATGGGATTTAGGAAAGTCAATTACGACAGAAACTGGTTCACTCGATCTAGTCATGGTGACTGCAACTGTGGCTGCTTCAGAGGCGTTCTCATTTTGCTTAACGCTTATACGCTGAAAGAGAGTGCATATTTATGCCGGTACTTGCTTCATAAGAATTCTAGAGTAGAAACTCGATCATTTGAGAGAGAGAGGGAGAGAGAGAGAGAGACTCATAAGTTGAATTACAGTGCGAAGCGAGCACAGTGGGTAATAAATTACTTTGGTACAGGTGTGATAAATCCTGAGCTTTTGTCGTCTCGGTGCATTAGTAATCGCAAAATAAAAACTTGACAAAATAAAAACTTGCTAAAACTGAACGGTTCTCGCATACAATAACATAGTTTTACTTAAACCAGACAGACTAGTGAACCTTGCAGCAGACAACCGTCGTTTGTCCCGCAATTTCTCGTGGGATTTTCGACCAAATGAGAAGCTAACAGCTACATAATTTATATCGCCTTCTCGCCCGCAATAAACAGTTGCTCATTTTACTGAGGAATTTCGGCCAATAGTCCATTTGCGTTCTTGGCAAATAGCAATTGCTTGCTTCACAGTTGGAAAGGTTGTTAATTGTATGAACTTTTAATGCATTTTCGACCAATGGTGCACTTCTTGGTTACTTGACTTGCAGCACAAAATGTAGAGAAAATCAACAAAAGATTTGCTTGCATAATTATACTAGGCTATAATTGGTAGTTATGTCCAACTTGCCCAGACAGTTTTTTCCATTCCTTCATGGGGTGCACTGTAAGCATTCCTAAAGGTTCTTTACAGAGCCCCTTAGGGACCCTAGCTGCAACCCCTTTCATTGCTTTTACTGTACCTCCATTCATATTACCTTTCTTCCATCTTGCTATCCACCCTCTCCTAACAATTATTTTATAGTGCAACTGCTTTGAGGTTTTCCTCCTGTTACACCTTGCAAACCTACCTACTCTCAATGTCCGTTTCAGCGCTGAATGACCTCATAGGTCCCAGTGCTTGGGCTTTGCCCTAAACTCTGTATTCCATTCCATTCCTTATTTCGCTGTAAATATTGTGAGGAGAGAAATCTAGATTATAGCCGCCATTTTAACTTAGTAATTATATTCTTCAGTTATAATATATATATATATATATATATATATATATATATATATATATATATATATATATATATATTATATATATATATATATATATATAATATATATATGTATATATATATATGTATATATATATATATATATATATATATATATATATATATATATATATATATATATATATATATATATATATATATATATATATATATATATTGCTGCTCTTTTACTGAAAGTTTATTTCGAGGATTTTGAAGCCAGGGCATTTGATTAATTATACTGGTCTTAGTTGGTTAATAGGAACAGAAAGCCCTTTATACCCCTATCAGTCCTTTTTGATGAATCAGTAGGACCTATTTTCCAAGTTCCCTGCAAAGACGTTGCTGGCAACGCTTTTTATTTCAAGTAGATATTTAGTGTTAAGGAAAATGAGTTTGGTGGGTGAGGATTCAGCTTGTCAGAGTTCTCCATACCCTTAAATTAACTCGTGTTTGTTTATTGTACAAATACAATTTTTTATAGGGCATCTAAAGCCTTTGGGAATATTTTAGGTTGTTCAGATAAAAATATATCTGAGTTAATCCGTGAACTAACTCGTTTTTCTATTTTGAATACAGTGGAAAAACCCTATTCATATGGAACAAGCCCACCAAAGGGACCATTGACTTGAAGTTCAAGCTTCCTAAGAATATTATGGCTTTCATTCGAAAGTAGTGTTTTTGTTTATTGTGTGTATGCCATTATTTGTAGATAATTGATAGCCTTTGGGAATATTTTAGTATATCTGTTCGAATAAGACAAATAACGTCGTATTTAGGAATCGCCACAGAAACATCCTCGCGGCTGAACTCGATTCGGCAGAATACGCCGGAGCTCTTCGTTATATTGTCTCTACGTAACCTTGGCTCCCATCACTCGTCTGGGAGCCAAGTCGTTCTTCCCAGCCGCTCTTAATGACGAAAGTAGTCGTTGGAACCACCCGGGCGCCTTATTAGGCGTTACAATTACATCTACCAGTCAATAACAATATGCTCCACCGCCAGGCCTCGGCGCTAACTGCCCCAAACAGCCAATTAGGAGAGTTTTTCGTACGAGCGCCCCGTCTATGCAGATGATGCAAATATCGGTTTCTGTTTTGCATACACCGACACAAAGAGAGCACTGTCGTTTCTGGAACGAGAAAGAAGAGAGATGGCTGGGGTTTGTGACTGCCAGGAAATATTATGAAGGGAGAACTTGGAACCCGTAACAGACTAGTGGGGGAAAGTACGGCTATAGAAAGTGTGGCGAAAGTATAATGTCACAACCCTTTAAAGAATGTCACAATGCTTTAAATAATATCACAATGCTTTAAATAATGTCACAACCCTTTAAATAATGTCACAGCGCTTTAAATAATATCACAGCGCTTTAAATAATGTCACAGTCCATTAAATAATGTGTCAACGCTGTGAGTAATGTCCAAACGCTTTAAATAATGTCAGAACCCTTTAGATAATGTCACAACCCTTTAAATAACGACACAACATTTTAAATAATGTCACAACGCTTTAAATAATGTCACAACGCTTTAAATAACGCCACAATCCTTTAAATAATGCCAAAACCCTTTAAATAATGTCACAACGCTTTAAATAATGTCACCACTCTGTAAATAATGTCACAACCCTTTAAACAATGTCGCTTTAAATAATGTCACAACCCTTTAAATGATGGCACAGCCCTTTAAAATAATAATGTCACAACCCTTTCAATAACGTCACAACCCTTTAAATAATGTCACAACAACAATCCTTTGAATAATATCACAATGCTTTAAATAAACGCTTTAAATAATGTCGCAACGCTTTAAAAGCGTCACAACGCTTTAAATAATGTCACAACCTTTAAATATTGTCACAACCCATTAAATAACGTCACAACCCTTTAAATATGCCAGTGACTGACAAGAAGGAAAGAGAGTTGACCCGACCCTCGAGTTGGGGAGGAGGAGGAGGAGGAAGAGGAGGAGGTGGTCTAGAATTAATGAACGGAGATAAACCCCGATTAGTATAACATAAAAACCCATTAAAATGAAATAAAAATGGATGCAGACGAGATAAGATCGGAACCGAGCAACTTGCATCGCCTTCAGCCACGTCGATTTGGGTCGTTAGTGGAAGTTTGGGGTGGGGGGCTTCCTCCGAGAGCTGAGAAGTGAAGATGTGGCAGAATTTCCACGATTATGACGATTGTTTCTGATGGTTCCAGGACGCGCTCATTCGGGATGCCGTGACGTCACGGTTCTTCTGTGTCGAGATGCTGCTGACATTGGTTTTTTAAGGTTTCTGATGTCAGTGGCATTAGCTCTGTTTTCCGTAGGGGGGAGGGGGTTAGTGCCGTCAGTGCACCTCACGCGGCGTACTGTAGGTATTCCTTAGGACCCTAGCTGCGACCTCTTTCATTCCTTTGACTGTACCTCCGTTCATATTCTCTTTCTTCTATCTGTCTTTCAACCCTCTCCTAACAATTGATTCATAGTGTAACTGCGGGGTTTTCCTCCTGTTACGCCTGTCAAACCTCCTCGCTTTTAATTTCCGTTTTCAGCGGTGAATGATCTCATAGGTCCCAGCGCTTGTCCTTTGGCCTAAACTCTACATTCTGTCCTGTTCTGTTCAAATGAGGTTGGGGGTTGCTGCTTCATCCACGGTAGATCAATTAGAGGAGACTTGGGATTATTCGGAGGTTTTGTATTTCGACAATTTGGGTATTAATAAATAGCTGAGGTATGCCAACGCATTCGATGGGTTTTATTTTTGACCGGGAAAAAGAATAATCGAATCTCGACGATTATACAATAATTCTTCATTTTCATTATTGTAAAGAGAGAGAGAGAGAGAGAGAGAGAGAGAGAGAGAGAGAGAGAGAGAGAGAGAGAGACTCCTTTGATACTTCCTGTTTGAAGAGAGAGAGAGAGAGAGAGAGAGAGAGAGAGAGAGAGAGAGAGAGAGAGAGAGAGAGACACTCCCTTGATACTGCCTGTTTGAAGAGAGAGAGAGAGAGAGTTTGAAGAGAGAGAGAGAGAGACTCCCTTGATACTTCCTGTTTGAAGAGAGAGAGAGAGAGAGACTCCCTTGATACTTCCTGTTTGAAGAGAGAGAGAGAGACTCCCTTGATACTTCCTGTTTGAAGAGAGAGAGAGAGACACTCCCTTGATACTTCCTGTTTGAAGAGAGAGAGAGAGAGAGAGAGAGAGAGAGAGAGAGAGAGAGAGAGAGAGAGAGAGAGACTGACTGAGACTCCTTGATACTTCCTGTTTGAAGAGAGAGAGAGAGAGAGAGAGAGAGAGAGGAGGGAGAGAGACTGACTCCCCTGATACTTCCTGTTTGAAGAGAGAGAGAAAAAAGAGAGAGAGAGAGTTAGGCGAGCAATCATTAATTCGCAGAGAAGCAGCGAATCGTTATTTTTAGATTAAACTGGATTTAAACCAGAACGAACGGATCCTGTTCATCGAGAAGCAGCCTCTAAATCGTAAAAATATCGTCGAGAAGAAGAAGAAGAAGAATGAGTCAAATTAACACGTCGCCTTATCATTAATCGCCTTGTGCGTGCATTAGATACTCGAGATAATAAGATAACGAAGGAAAATAATGAGACGAAGCAGAAAAAAATAGATTGGGAAAGGGAGAAATCTGATAATGGTAGCGGCGACGATTCCCCAATAGCGTCGAGTGTATTCTTCTTCTTCTTCTTCTTCTTCTACATTTGATCTGAGAGTGACTTCAGGAAAGCTCATGTTTCCTTAGTGCCATTGACATTACTGCGTTGTCACTAGACCGAGTTAGTCAGCGGTTCTCCTTCTTGTTCTTCCTGTTCTTCTTGTTCTTGTTCTTCTTCTTCTCCTCCTTCTTGTTCCTCTTGTTCTTGTTCTTCTTCTTCATCTTCTACATTTGATCTGAGAGTGACTTCAAGAAAGCTTATGTTTTCTTAGTGCCATTGACATCATACTGCGTTGTCACTAGACCCAGTTAGTCATCGATTCTTCTTCTTGTTCTTCCTGTTCTTCTTGTTCTTCTTGTTCTTCTTCTTCTTCTCGAGCCCGGGAGGTCACGGGAGTCAGGCAGGAGGAAGATAGGTGGTCGAACCACTCATCAGATCTAATTCATCCGCTAACGAGCAACTCAGACCAGGCATTAAACGTTCCCCGGAGATGATCATCAGCAAGTGCGTGCGAGTGCGTGTACATGTATACGTGTGGTCGTTAGCTTACTGACTTGTTTGCTTGTGATCTCAGCTAACAAATACAGAAGTCGACGTTTTATCAAGATTATCCACTTTAATATTTTTATTCTCGAATGCAGATAAGAAGAGAGGACGTCAGTTTAGAGTCAGGATATCAAAAGTGAACATGGGTATGGACATGAGACCAGATGGCGATAAATTCCCAAAAAGAGACACCGAATGAGAAGTAGTCTATCTGACTCCGTTGCTCAATAAAACAACAAAAGCAACAGAACCCTGGGTTAAATGTTTACCTAAAGTTCTGCCAAATCGTCTGAGTTCTCTCTAATGAACTACAATTATATTACTGAGTTAAAATTCTGCCAAATGATCTTAGTTCTCTCTGATGAACCACAGTATTATTTTAATACTGAGTTAATATCAGCCAAATGGTCTTAGTTCGTCTCTGATGAACTACAGTCGTCAAATTCTCTTGAGCAGACATCTAGAGTAAGGCAATCTTCAGAAATAATAAAAAATATTCTCTGATAAACTACAATTGTCAAAAATCTCTTGAGCAGACATCTGGAGTAAGGCAATCTTCAGAAATAGTAGCAAATATTCTCTGATAAACTACAATTGTCAAAAAACTCCTGAACAGAATCTAGAGAAAGGCAAGCTTCAGAAACACTAACAGATAATCTATGATGAACTACAATTGTCAAAAAACTCTTGAACAGAATCTAAAGCAAGACAATCTTCAGAAATAGTAACAAATATTTTCTGATTTACTGCAATTATCAAAAAACTCTTGAACAGAATCTAGAGTAAGGCAATCTTCAGAAATAGTAACACATATTCTCTGATGAACTACAATTATCAAAAAAACTCTTGAACAGACATCCTGAGCGAGGCAAGCTTCAGAAATAATAACAAACATTTGACCGAATCAACGTACATTTTTTTTTAACGAAAGTTAATGCACCATTGCATTCAGGCACCCCGAATTAAACATCAGTCTGTGATAAGCAGTCTCGTACAAGATTCTACCCACTGAATGATTGACACTCGACTTTTTAAGGCTTAGGGTAAACGTGTTTGATGCGCAACGAGACATTGTCTGATGAGGCATTAGAGAGAGAGAGAGAGAGAGAGAGAGAGAGAGAGAGAGAGAGAATGCCCTAATGCAGGTATAAATAAAACAGCCATTTTTTTACGTATCACAACAATTTATTTTAAAATCGTGAAGACTTTGTAGCAGAGCTGATAGTTCAGTTATTAAGTATTCAATTTTCTCAGTTGATATTATTTAGCAGAAGATAGTTAAAACAGGTGCATTATGGGCTAAGAATGACCTTTAGTGCAATTCTGTAAGAGGTTTGAAAACAAGGCATTAAATTTTGTGAAAAAAAGACAGAGGGATTGCTGGTGCAAACTTTGTGTCAAAATATAATAAGACTAATCTGCTCAGAAGTTAGGAGAAAGACAAAGAACGTGTTCAGTTACAGATATAAGAAATTCAAGTATGAAATCACTGAATGAAAGTTCAGAACGTGTTCAGTTACAAATATAAGAAATTCAAGTATGAAATCACTGAATGAAAGTTCGGTTCTTTGCTTCAAAATGAGCTAGCATTAAGATCAGTCTTGACTCCTCAAGAAAATGACAAAATTAATGGATTTATGGATATCAAGAGGAAAAAAAACCTAACTCTCTCTTTTGCTTTAATTTCCATTTGCTTTTATTAGTCTTCTCTTAATCCTTTTTTCGTTTAGACTCCTTCCTTTTGCTTCCTCCTTGATTAACGTCTTTAACCTTACTGTTCCTGCGGATTAATCAGCTATAACCTCTGATTACCGACGATTAGGGCCAATTACCGTCTGTGCACCTCGCTGTAAACAGAGATAGTTGATGAGCTACGAAGGGGGATCTGTGACGTCTTAATTCCCTGTCCTTCGGGATCGCCTCGTCCTTCTCAGTGGGGGGGGAAGGCTGGTTGTGTGGTTACGCGTTATGTTGCGGTTATGTCGTCCTCTTCAGTGATTACGGGATTCATTTTTATTTGATGGTCGCTCTTTTTCCAAAATGCACGCTTAGATATAGTTATCTCCGACTTTGGGCAGGGCCGTGGCTGGCCCCCCTGCTTGACGAGCTGTGAAGGGCGGCTGACGTCTTAATTCTACACCTATCAATGTACTGCTGAGCGTAATCGCTCATCTATTTGCGTTTTGCTTGATGTTCTTATTTCCGTTCTGCGGTAATGATGTAAGGACATGGTTCTTGTTCAGCGTTTAATCGCCTCTCCTAATAACCGCGGCCGTATCCCGTTACTGGATTGAATCAGCTAGCTTGTCAGACACAGGCGATTCTCGAAGTGATTCGCTCAGAAATCGCCGTCTCCCACGGGTGAGTGATAGGTTCGTTTTGTTTCAGCAATTGATACAAGGTATTTGGAAGGCGTTATTCTTAATGTTTCGCCTCAGGCTATCATTACGGAGTCAAGGGGATTTAACAGGGCGAAAATCAGCTGTATTTTATGTACAAAATTCGCAGTATTTAACTAGACACTTTACAGAAATTCACAGTCAGACCGTCTTTATTTACAGATAACTTTAGGCGAATTAGCCTCACTCTGGAAGCGTGATATTACATTATTAAAAAAATACTAATATTAGCATGAGTCTTGAAGAGAAACAAATCCACAGTTATGTATGAGTACAAATATATTTAAAAATAAATCTCTACAGAGAGCTTTCGGGAATCTGTTCGATTCCCCTTTCAAAAGGTGGAATCGAACAGATTCCCGAAAACTTTCTGTACAGATTCATTTTCAAATATACGTATGCATAACCGTGAATCTATTTCTCCATCCAAGACTCATGCCGCCACGAGAATTGTTTAATAACGATAACATTACGCTTCAAAGTCAGGCTAACTCCTAATACATACCTGTGGATTTGTTTCTCGATCATGATTATCATCGTTCCGTCTTTCCAGCACTTTCGTGATTTCTTGTCATAATTTCCCCAAGCAGTTCTTTGTTCCCCGGTTTACCGGTTTACTGTCTCGACTCCTCGCAACAGGGAATCGCAATTTATGATAAACATCATCGTGGTACGCAGAAGAAAATGGATGCTGGCAGAAGTGCCTCCGGCTGCAGAGATGTTTTGTCAGACTGTCAAAAGAGAGCAGTTGGTACAAGAGTCACACTGTCATAAAATGCTAGCTGTAATGAGGAGAGAGAGAGAGAGAGAGAGAGAGAGAGAGAGAGAGAGAGAGAGAGAGAGAGAGAGAATTAGTTGGGGATTTTATATTCTCGTTTCCGGACGCACTCAGTTGCTTTTTTCAGGCAATGAAGGTATTGAATATTATTCTTTTGCAGTTCATATTACAGCCCTCAGATGTTATAACCTGTAACCATATCTTTGGGCTAATTATACACAGCGAATAATCCTTTTACTGATATTAATTAGGACGATGTGGCCTTGTTACTATGCCTAGTATGCATCAGCCTACTTTGAAAAGGGTGTAGAGACCGAGATAGACTGTATTCGAATGTTTCGAGATTGCAACACTAATGATAAAATAGTATGTTTATCGAGCACTTAATAAAAACAGTTATTATTATTATTATTATTATTATTATTATTATTATTATTATTATTATTATTATTATTTATTATTATTCAAAAGACCAACCCTATTCATATTGAACAAGCCCACCACAGGGGCCACTGACTTGAAGTTCAAGCTTCCAAAAAACATTATGGTGTTCATTAGGAAGAGTAACATGAGGTAAAAGGGAAATAAAAAAAAAAGAAGAGATTTCACTTATTAAAAAAAGAAAAAAAGAAAATAAATTAATAAATTAATGATAATAAGAAAGAAAATGTTAGCTAGTTCATCAATTTATTAACAAGCGCTTCCACCGTCCAGGTTCCTGTAATTCACGATAAATTGTTTCGATAATAACAATACTGCTTCGTCGATTTTCTTTAAAAATAATAAGAAGCAGATTGCCGGTAACGACTGATTATATATATAAATCAAAAATGCGTATCGGAAGTTGTATATTTTTCACCCCCAAACGTGAACTTTTGACACCTTTCTTTGAACCCTCGATAATTTATCGATCCCAGGATTTACGACCCGTCAGGAAACAGCTAATGCTAAGATATTTGTAACAACTAATTCAATTAACTGACGCGGTAATATCGAAATTTCCAGTTCCAGCTCCAAATGACTTCCCTTTTGCGCATTTATCCGTCAAATTCGTCATATGAATGATGGTGTTAATAGCGAGCAAATGAATCTATCAGAGGAACAGTTAAGGCAAGGGAGAGAAGACTGCCCTGAAATGGGAAAGTGCAGTGTCAGCAAAATTTTCGAAATTGAGATATGCACACATTTGGGCTCGTGAAACACTTATACACAAGTTACTGCAGTTTCGGAATAATTCTTCAATGCTTTCCGCGAGCATTTAGGGGGTCCCGTTTGCAGTATCTGGAAAATCAGTTGTAAGGCGAGGGAAAACTGCAGTATCTACCATTTTTCTCAGTTTTGTATTTTTGCAGATACTGCAGTCCTCCATTTTAGGGCAGGAGGCTACTATGGTGGTTTGGTCATGTCATGCGGAGAGGAGAAGAAGAAGAGGAAGGCTAAAAACTTCAGATGGAAGGATGAAATAACAAATGACATGCGGAAGAAGAAAGGTTTAGGAAGAAGTCAGGATGATGCATTGCACACAGGAAGCTGGAAGTTGATAAGAACAAGTGAACAAGAAAAATACGCCGAAGTTTCTTCGGCGCAATGGAGTTTTCTGTACAGCCGCTACAGCTTATAATCAAGACCACCGAAAATGGATCTATCTTTCGGTGGTCTCCGTATAATGCTGTAGGAGCCGCGGCCCATGAAGCTTTAACCACTGCCCGGTGGTGGCGTATCCCGTATCGTTGCCAGAAGCATGGTCATGGCTAAAGTTAACCTTTAATAAAATAAGAACTGCTGAGGCTAGAGGGCTTAAGTTTGGTAGGTTTGATGATTGGAGGGTGGATGATCAACATATCAATTTGCATCCCTCTAGCCTTGGTAGTTTTTAAGATCTGAGGGCGGACAGAAAATGTGCGGACAGGAAAAAGTGCGGACAGAAAAAGTGTGGACGGACAGACAAAGCCGGCACAATAGTTTTCTTTTACAGAAAACTAATCAAAAGCGACCCCATATAGAAATGAGCAAAGCTGAAGAAGAAGAAGAAGAAAGAAGAAGAAGAATAGCGAACAAATGAATCTTTGAAGTGATCCAGTAAAAGTGAAAAACTTCAAATCTCTAATGAATATCTTTTGGGTCGAGTTCATTGCATATAATGCTTTCTGTTTTACGCAAATGAAAGCAGTGGACTTTCTTTGCCTGTAAAAGCTGGCGCCTTGAAATACAATCCTTTCATAAGTTAGTATACTATTTTTTACTTTTGCTTTATTTATTTATTCAGAGAAAAGTTTTGAGTTCAAGTTGCAGTCACCCGGAGTCAGAAAATGTCCACTTATCTGATTGTTAATTTTTTATTAATATTATAAATGCTGAAGCTTTTTTATTTGACCGAAGAATTACGTCGAGTTTCCTTATGAGTTAGTGTATATAACTCTGTGTGGGATTCAAAGAGTTTCTAACCTTTTCCCGTTGACAGCTCGATGCTTTACTGTGTAATTACAAAACCAAGACAAATATTACTGTGGTTCCGCCTCTAGACTTCGTTACTTTTCTAGTTCTACTGCATTCTTTCTTGATTGTTTGTTGTGTCTAAACCAGGCTCTGAAGATGGGTAATATTTTGCAATATTCCTCCATCATCTGACGAGTTTACGAAGCCTGGGAACTTTACACAGACTCTACTTCAGAGCAGCACCTTCAACTCTACATGCAGGTTACCTGTCTTTGTGTGTCATGTTACAACATCGGAGGAGATAAGTTCCTTACCTCCGGGATCCAGATGATCATTAGGCCGAGTGGGCTGCCCGGTGGCTTGTCTTGGCCAGTTTTCTAGCTATCATGACTTGCTGAAGACCACTTAGTCAAGGGATTAAAGGACCACCACTGGAGAAAGGGGGGCAACTGTGGTCCCCTTGGGTGGGTGGGAGGAGAATCCTAAATTTGTCCTATCAAAGGTTGTACTGGCCTCACTCTTTGGCTCTCCAGGTTTTGGCTCTACCCCTGAAGGAAGCGATTTAGCCCAAACCACTGAAGAGAGGGTTGCAGTTGTTGCTTCTTGGGTGGGTGGGTGCAGGAGAATCCTAAATTTGTCCCGTCAAAGGCTGTACTGGCCGCACTCTTTGGCTTTCCAGATTTTGGCTCTTCCCCTGAGAGGAGTGATTCAGCCTAAAGGGGAAGATAGATAGCTGCTGGAAACTATTGGTCTATGGAAGATCTTGCCTAGCACGAACACCAAGAGCCATATTGTGGCGGTTGTTGGTTGGGAAGGGGCCAACACTTATCATTCGATCTTGCCATGGTGACAGAGTTCACTCGAAATATTAGCATTAAGGCTCGATGAATTTTGACACAGTAATGATGGGATTCAACCAATTTTGTCGGTTTTCCAGTGCTGCTATTTTTGCTATATAATATTCATATATAATTTTACTTTATAATTTTGCTATATGATGTTCCATAGGTCTCTTGATTTGGAGGTTATCACACAGAACAATTAATATATAGGTGATTTTGATTCGTTATTTTTCTAAATTTTCTTGTTAGCCAATGCTGTTTCACTTGCACTGGTCGAACAGCAGACACGATATATGGATAGCGAGTGATTCAGGCTATTTTATGAGTCCCAATTAAGTTTGTGTGTATTTGTGTGTTTGAATGTGTAACAGAGAGAGAGAGAGAGAGAGAGAGAGAGAGAGAGAGAGAGAGAGAGAGAGAGAGAAGAGAGAAACTCTTTTACGACTGTTGCCTAAGCCGCGGAATCTTCGTATAAAACCTCTTTTTGCATTTCGACGGGGAAGCGAGACCATAAATAGCGAAAATGAATAAAAACAACTCTAAATTAGCTGAGGAATACTTAAAGGATAACTCGGAGGAGGCTATAATGGATATTGTTGCATTTCTTAACTGCCCTTTGTTAAAATTTACGTCTGGGTAATTTGCCGTGTTATGAATATTCACTTCCAATTGAGTGTTAAGCAGAACAAAAACTTGTGACTGAGGAGGAGGAGGAGGAGGAGGAGGAGGAGGAGGAGGAGGAGGAGGAGGCTGCTTCTCATGTCTAGCTGGCGAAGGGTGAGTGGAGATGCGTGAATGCAAATGCATATATATATATATATTCTCTCTCTCTCTCTCTCTGTCTCTCTCTCTCTCTCTTTTGCGTACCTGCATCCAAAAGGATTTTGCTTTAATTTCTCTCTATTTTGACTCTTCATCCTGCTCCATTTTCCTTTGCATACCTGAATGATTCAAATCATTCATTTTACTGTAATTTTCATTCTGAAAGAGTTTTGACTTCATTCACCATTCTGCTGTGCAGAATTATTCATTATGAGTGACCCTCAAAGAACTGAAAGAATGAGCCACAATTATTCATTATACCACCCGTTTCCCTCTAATGAGTGGCTGAAAGAATGAGCCACAATTATTCATTATACCACGCGTTTTCCTCTAATGATTGACTGAAAGAATGAGCCACAATTATTCATTATACCACGCGTTTCCCTCTAATGAATAACTGAGAGAATGAGCCACAATTATTCATTGTACCACGCGTTTTCCCCTAATGAGTAACAGAAAGAATGACTCAAAAGGCATTCTGGGATACAAGGCAAAAACGGAAGAACGAACGAGTATCCCGCCTCATCAGCCTATATATATACTCACCGGGCCATCGTCGTTAATTTGGTGGTCATATAAGGTCACCCTCGAAGGGGTTGACTTAGAGGTTGCTTCTGGCCCTCGGTCGCCTCATTAGCTTTCCTCCAACCGAGTTGTTCCCGGGTTGCTGATAACTCGTTTGCGGATTGTCAGGGCGGCCGTTAGCGGGTGTTTAAAAACTCGTTACCGACTGATTTGAAATTCCAAAGAGTTTAGGAAGCATCAGGTGGAGTCGAGGCTTCAGATTTGACAAAATCAATGAAATGTTCTCGGTGGATGTGACGAAGTGGGTTGGGTTTTAGAATTACGGAAATTCGTTAGAGGCTTTTCTTCCATTCATTCCATGAGTAGAAGTTCCAGTTCGATAGCTGAGTCGCTGGAAGACTCCAGTTCCCTTGCTTTGTGGGTTTAACGCATAACTGATGGATGATTATGGAAGTAATATGACAGAAATGTAAAAAAAAATGGCTTCGAGGTTTTCCTTCACGGTAAAAGTTTCACTATTCCTTAATAGAAACTGCTGACATACTCACTCAAATATTTATATATATATATATATATATATATATATATATATATATATATATATATATATATATATATATATATATATATATATATATATATATTTCTAAATGGATTGTAGCCTTTGATTATGTCACATTGCTTTTCCTTAAGTCTCTTCAGAATTTATTGTCAGTAATTTTTTGGTAATTTTACTAATTAGATGATTACCAGACAATGTGGGTTCCCCTTTCAATATAACAAGATACCGCTTATCCATCTTATGATAGGGATTTTCAAATCATTAGAACCTAATACCTAGGTGGTAATATTTCATTATTATTATTATTATTATTATTATTATTATTATTATTATTATTATTATTATTATTATTATTATTTCAAATTACAACTAAAAATTCTACGACTTAATCAACCAGTCCCCAGAATTTATGACATTTATGAATATCTGCCGAAGCCTTCAAATATTGCTCTCTGTTGAAGTTGAGTAATTAAATGCCACTACGTGTATTCTAAGTAATATTACTGTTACAGTGGCTTCAGATCTAAATGAATGTTGCTTTTCTTCAAGTTGAATATCTGTTAGGTCAGTGTTTCAGGATAATCTAACTGTCTAGAATAAAGATAGTTAGATAAATAGATAGATAGATAAATAGACAGATATTTAGATAGATAGGCAGACATATTTACAAGTTGAGCATTGTAACGACTTGGAAAATACTGAGTTATTTTCAATAATTACTTAATTTGAATTTAAATGCAGCCTACCATGGGAAAAAAATCATTCTTTCATTTAACATTTACATATTTTACACCTCGATTCTTTCACAAATCATAAAAATTCATTTCCAGCCCAGTTCACTGACGCAAGAACGTTTCATCATTGTCTGTTCTTCTGGTTTGTACCGCAAGATTAAAATCGAAAAGACTCAAAAAAGAAAGAAAAAAAGAAAGAAAGGAATAAGGTAGCAGCAACGTAATGAGTCGTCCCCTCCTCCCCCATTGCATTATGGGCATGACACGTGAAGGAGTATCAGAGAACGAGGCTGTGAATGCAGTCCCTAATTTAGGGAGGACCTGTGACAGGAACCAGTAGGGTCGAGAGTCAGGCGGAGGACGGGGGTTATATCCTCCCCTGAGGGGTCAGCTGATGGCTTCGGCCGATCAAGGCCCAGTTCGTTCCTATGAATAATTAAGGAGGGGAGACGCGAGAGGAGGAGAAGAAGAAGAAGAAGAAGAGAAGAAGAAGAAGCAGAAGAAGAATTAGGAGGAGCAGAGGAAGAAGAAGGAAAAGGAGAAGGCGACGCGAGAGAAGAAGAAGAAGAAGAAGAAGAAGAAGAAGAAGGAGAAGAAGAAGAAGAAGAAGAAGAAGAAGAAGAAGAAGAAGAAGAAGAAGAAGAAGGAGGGACGACGCGAGAGAAGAAGAAGAAGAAGAAGAAGAAGCCAAGGCAGGAGAAATGGCTGGACCATTAGAGCCCACTTAACAAAGGATATCTACGGCAGGCCATGACAATTCAAACGCCCTGCCTGACTTTCATTTCCGTGCCCTTCGTTGTAGTGGCAGCAGCAGCAGGCTGGGCAGGGCAGGGCAGGGCAGGGCACGGACGGGCCCTTTTGGGGGGAGGAGTGGGGGGAGTGGGGAGGGGTGGGCATGTGACAGCTATATATACCCTCATACAAACCAGCCACTACATTAATTACGCCAGTCCGAGAGCTGGGATCTCGACGTAACATTTTATTGTCGGTTGTGATAGATGACGTAGCCAGGGGCACTCTCGCTCGGCTTAAGCTGCCATGCCACCACCACCACCACCGCCGCCGCCGCCGCAGTTCTCGCTGGTGTCGAGGGCAAGGAGAGGGAGTTTCGGCTTGCTGGGATCTGCCAGACCACCCAGATAATAGAGAGAGAGAGAGAGAGAGAGAGAGAGAGAGAGAGAGAGAGATTAGATAGCTGTTACAGATGGACTTCTTTACAGTCTCACGGATCGTATGAGCGATTCAGTATTTCTTGTTCAAAACAGGATCACATCAGCAATATATATATATATATATGGCCTTTTTTTTTATCTTCATGGTTCATTGTTGGGCTACAGTAAAAGGCATTCTGTATATATACAGTATATATATAAATATATATATATATATATATATATATATATATATATATATATATAATATATATATATATATATATATATATATATATATATATATATATATATATATATATATATATATATATATATACTGAAACCCCAAAAAGAAGATAGCTGAAGCAAGATCTTCATGAAAAAGAGAATCAAGTTGGGCTGTCATACTCAAAGCATTTGAAGAGTTTAAAAAGAAAGAGAGTAGAATGAGAGAGAGAGAGAGAGAGAGAGAGAGAGAGAGAGAGAGAGAGAGAGAGAGAGAGAGAGAGAGAGAGAGAGAGAATAAATTATTCATTGTTGCACACTGGACTAAATCAACATGGCCATCTATCTGTTAGTTTTCTTTTAAAATTATTGAGGCGTGTAAAAAAAATCTGAAAGAGAAGTTTAGATGACTAATCAAGGAAGAACTTTTGTTATGTGAAAAAAGCGATTTATAATAAGAGAAAAACTAAGGAAACACCTTGTTCAGTATGCAGATTTCCAGCCGTATGAATTTAACATGCCTATTCAAGTACAGTGTGATATAAAATTAATACAGTACTGTATGTTTTTCATCCTAAACCACAATACACTGTACACACAGTACTGTATTTATTTACAGCAGCAGTTCTCAACCTTGGGGGCCTCAGTAATTTCCAAGGGGACAGCGAGCCCTAGGGAAAAAATTAAAATTTCTCTAATCATATTCGTTACTCTCTTAACGAGAGTCGCTAAGAAGCAGTGTCAAGTATCTCACTAATTCATTCCCAAAAGAACAAAAACACCCCTTCTCTTTCTCTTTTTTTAATTTCTTTTAAATCTGGGAGAGAATTTTACTCATAGGACCAACTCTTAGAGGGGGCGTGGTAATAAAAAGGCAATTTGCGATCCCGTTTGTTCGTATCTCTGAATGTTCGTAAGTTGAATGTTCGTAAGTAGAGTGGTGTCTGTACACCGTTCCCCATTTAGCAGTGACAGCACTCGTCTGTAACACCCAGCGAGGGAAGAGCACGCGTGACACGTGTAATCCTTATCTTCCTGCGTTTTGTTCCTGCGGCGGATGGAGAGGCAATAAAATCCGTGTCGCGGCGAGGTGACTCCGCAAATTCTGAGTGATTAGGCCACTCCATAAGTCTCCTTTCCCTGCTCTTTCTCTCGATTTCTGCCGGCGGCTTCCTCCGGTAGATGTCCTTTGCAAATTGCAGGGGATCGTGGCAAAACAAATGACGAGCTGCGGGAGTGATTAAGTGGTTTTAGAAGAGGAAAAAATGCGGCGAATGGTCACTGACTTTATCCTTTCAGATAAGAGATAGCAGTTGATGGAAGGCATTTCATTTTCGTGAATTCCGATTCTGATGCATAAAAAGAATACTCTGCGGGGAAACGACTGTTACGCCCACGCTGATAGTCTGCTTTCACACGGGAAAGTTTAAACAGAGAGAGAGAGAGAGAGAGAGAGAGAGAGAGAGAGAGAGAGAGAGAGATTGAGGAAGGATGCTGCACACTTGTGCCGGAACAGAGGGAAAACTAAAATCACAGACGCCAAGCCTCATTCCCGTCCTAGAGAATTTCCGGAGGATGAAACAATATTGTTTCTCTCTTTGTTTGGGCAATATTTTCACGCTAGTTTTATTTCTCTTGCACACATACACTCACACACATACCTTTACATATATATATATATATATATATATATATATATATATATATATATATATATATATATATATATATATATATATGTGTGTGTGTGTGTATGCATATATATATGTGTGTATATATGTATATATATGCATATATATACATATATATATACATATTCCATTTTCAGCAAAATGTTTCGAAAAAATATTTATATAGCACAAAGTTAGCGACAGAAATCAAACTCAGAAAAAAGCTGGCAAAAAAATGTCTTATAAACAATTAAGCACAAATTTTTAGAATCAGCTTTCTAAACAAAAAGGATTCCCATACCTGAAAAAAATTATTATGAGATGGACGTATAATTAATGCAAACATAATAAGATAGAAGGATAGTAAGGGTGGAGATAGGTAAAAGATATTATTCATCCGAGCGCCAGTGATGTATAATCTGGAAATATTTCAAAACATTCAGCATTCCAGACAAGTTTGCCGATATCCCCATCTATAGTACATTTTTAGTACATTTTTACCCGTGCCAAGTTTATGTTGTGCCCGAACGAAACGCCTGAATCATCTGAAGGGAATAAAATACATACATAAAACCAATTTTTTTTTTATGTTCACATTTATATCTGATCGGTCACTGTACCTTTCACGAGGGTAAGCACGAGATGAAAGGAATAAGTTATGAATCTGAATAAAATACATAAACAAGTAAAAAATGCGCCGAAGTTTCTTCGGCGCAATCGAGTTTTCTGTACAGCTCATAATCAAGGCCACCGAAAATAGATCTATCTTTCGGTGGTCTCGGTATGATGCTGTATGAACCGCGGCCCGCGAAACTTTAACCACGGCCGGTGGTGGCTTGGCCTATATCGTTGCCAGACTCACAATTGTGGCTGACTTTAACCTTAAATAAAATTAAAACTACTAAGGCTAGAGGGCTGTAGTTTGGTATATTTGATGATTGGAGGGTAGATGATCTTCATACCAATTTGCAGCCCTCTAGCCTCTGTAGTTTTTAAGATCTGAGGGTGGACAGACAAAAACTAAACCAATCTTTTTTTTATATATATTTTCGCATTTAAATCTGATCGATCCCTGTACCTTTCAAGAGGGCCAGCACAGGATGAAATAAATAAGCCTTGAATTATTCTGCATCCTGACAATGCGAAACAGCTGTTTTATTTTTTTCCCACCAAACTCCCATTTTCGTCGAACACACCGCATACCAACCAACAACGCCCCGCAATAGAAAAAGAGAATAGGAAGTTTTAACTCAGTTTCGAACGAGATCGTGGCCGCTAAAACCACACGCTAACGACGATTCTTTTGTTAACAAAACTGTCCGGGTGATTTATTAGGCAATCAAACTGCCGGCGACGCTGTGATGTGACAGAAAATATGGGAAACTTGAATTACAACAATGGGATTGTTGCTGGCTGTTATGTTTGCGTTGAACTAAAGGGCTGATTATCAAATTGGTAAATTGGGCATTCGCTGAAAGAGGACATCTAGCTCCCATCGTTAAAAAAAAAGGGGGATGTTTTAAAATGCCCCATTCAGTAGATTGCCAGGCGGAGCGACTGACGGACAGACCGACAGACGGACGTCCGGCCTGAGAGAGAATTCGTTTAAAATATTTTGTTTGTAATGAATTATGGCCATTTATTACCTACCTGTTCAGTGTCAATGGTAGTATTTTTAGGCTTCTTGTAAAGAACCAAATATTCATCAACTTATTAAGAAAGAGAGAGAGAGAGAGAGAGAGAGAGAGAGAGAGAGAGAGAGAGAGAGAGAGAGAGAGAGAGAGAGAGAGATCAAACCAGATAGGACACGAGAGACCATCGACAGGACAAATTCCCACAGGAATGGTCTGACAATGGTGGTCCAACCACGGAAGAGCAACACCTGTGTAGGAAGGAGAGATGCTTTGGCCTGGAAGTGACTCTCTCTCTCTCTCTCTCTCTCTCTCTCTCTCTCTCTCTCTCTCTCTCTCTCTCTCTCAGAGGGCGATGGGTGGGAATGACGAGGTAGAGCAAACGAGACGTAATGAGGTGCTGGTAATAAGACAATCTCCGGGTAATGGACAGGTGGGATAATGGATTAAGGAGAGGACTTCGCATACAGGACGATAATTGGGAGGAGAAGAGCAGAATTAAAAGAGCGGAACAGAAACACTTGTGTCCTCCAACCGGCGATGCAAATTGGCCAACATTTATCCTAGATTTCCTTCCTTGGCTTGAGGCATTTTCTCCCTGCTTTCGTTTTCCTCACCTGTCGGTTCATACATGACACTTAAATTGGTGTATGTATGTATGTATGTATATATATATGTATATATGTGTGTGTGTGTGTGTGTGTGTGTGTGTGTTTGTTAGACCTCAATAAAATGGAATTGTTTAGATTTTTTTTCTTTCAAGAATCTGTAATCTAAACCATCTGTCTTATTGAAGCCTAACACGAGTGCATGAATATGTATACACAGTGAAGTGTATATATGTACACACACACACACACACACACACATATATATATATATATATATATATATATATATATATATATATATATATATATATATATATATATATATATATATATATATATATATATATATATATATATATATATATATATATATTAAAATTCTACTGGTCACTTTCACCCAGATAAGTACGTTATTGTAATAACAACAAAGCCCTCTTGACGTCTCAAATTCTCGACACTTTTTCGGATATGCTTGTCACTACAAAGCCTCAGATCCAGATGCAAGAATATGAAGAAATTCTGATGCAACATCTGTCTGCTAATCTGCCTTGTAATCTCTTGACAGGGGCTCTGGCCTGGTAAATTCGCGTCGTATTGTTATAGTTTGAATGTAAATCAAAGCGCAATTCATAGCTTGCTGTTAGGTAACTGTAATCAAGAGGGAGAGAAAAAATATCTTATAAAAGGTTGGGCGGGAAGATTGCCTCTTGGACACCCTCCCGTTCTGACTGCATGCATTTTCCAGACACTGATTGAACAAAATTCCAGTATTTTATCTCTCATCATATCTCATGCTCTTTCTCCACCCTTGATAACTCAACGGACGACAAACAGCTAGACACATAAATTGTTGAACAGGTCAAACACAGGCATACGAGATTTTACGAGGACTGCGTCCATTCGTCCCTCCTCGCCAGAAGCCCCCCTCGCAGCGACAAGAGAGAGAGAGAGAGTAATCTCCACCCTTTCGAGACAAATCATTCGAGGACCGGAAACGCAGCCGAGGTAAAACAATGACCGCCCTTGCGTTATCAAAATAAGGGATGGCTCAGGTGGAAGGCATCTGGGGGGCTGGATGCGCAAGTGTTTTGCATCCTGATCCTGTCGACAGGTGTCGAGGGCGTGGGGACTTCCTGCTGACTGACGGTTTGGGAACATCCTCGGGATGTGTCGCAATCCTCTTTTCGGCGGCCGGAATCGTCGGGAATGCCTCTGCAGGTGCATTTGGGACGTTAGTCCGTCTTTGGAATGGAAGGAAGTCACGT
>NC_089776.1:6850417-6905417 GCF_040412425.1 Macrobrachium rosenbergii
AACTGTCATTTTTTTGTCTGGCTAACAGTAATTGGGAGTTAGTGATGATACAAAATTATTAGCTGCAAATCTGCAAGCCATTATACCCACGAGTGATTAAATGGAAAATGCCATTGAGCACAGTAACCCATTGCAGGTATTTCTGATCGTACTGCCAGTTTTTCTCTCCTTCTAATTTTCTCGTCTTGCTTAAAAAGTAAACACACACACATGCAACCAAATACACACACACACAATATATATATATATATATATATATATATATATATATATATATATATATATATATATTTAATATATATATATACATATATATATATATATATATATATATATATATAATATATATATATATATATATATAATATATGTATGTATGTATGTATGTATGTATGTATGTATGTATATGTATATATCACTAACAGGACTTCATTCAAACTGGATGGTATCTAATGGAGTCTTTATTCAGAAGAAGTTACAAGCTTTCTTGGACAGACATTCCACATTATCAAGTATCCGTACAACCTCTAATGGAGTATTTATTCAGAAAAAGTTACAAGCTTTCTTGGACAAACATTCCTCATTATCAAGTATCCGTACGGATATTTTTCTGATTAAATACTCCATTAGATACCATCCAGTTTGAATGAGGTCCTGTTAGTAGAATATATATATATATATATATATATATATATATATATATATATATATATATATATATATATATATATATATATATATATATATATATATATGAAGAAGGTGCCTAACAGTATAACAATATATTTTCAAGTCAGTTCTATTATTAGTTACTTTGCTTTTAAGAAGAACTAGGCAAAAGTCTTTCACTTTTCAACATAGGAGATGGAGCCAGTAATAAGTGAAAATCTTCAAGTGTTATTGGCATCTGTCATCACACTTCTAGATATCAAGGCGTTTCATCTCTTGTAATTTAATGTCATTGTCTCCTATGCCTTGGGGCCGAGGACTGGTGTCGTTTGTTTTTGGCAGTCCCTCTGTCTAGTGTCAAAATAGCTACAACTAAAAAAAAATTTTTTTTACTTTTCCAAAATTGTACATTTACAGAAAAATATGGATTACGACACGTCTCTTTCTTCGTGTATGTATGTATGTATGTATGTATGTATGTATGTATGTATGTATGTATGTATGTATATATATAAATTCATTCATACATACATATATATATATATAAATACATTCATACATACATATATACATATATATATATAATATATATATATATATATATATATATATATATATATATATATATATATATATATATATATACATATATGAATATATATATATATATATATATATATATATATACATGAAGAGAGATGTGCCGTAATCCGCATTTTTCTGTAAATGTACAATTTTTGTGTCCATGAAACTTTGTAATTCATGGACCTTATATCTTTCCTTTCTATTTACGACAATATTCTTGGTATATATATATGTATATATATATATATATATATATATATATATATATATATATATATATATATATATATATATATATATATATATATATATTCAAAAACTGCAATACACTCCTTAACAGGAAACAGATTTCTCTGATCGCAAAGTAATCTCTTCAGCATATAAAAAATGTGTTTCTTCCTTTGCATAAGAAGCCACCCAACCATCAGGATTATAATAATAATCACTACATGTCTTTTACGACTATGTCATTTTATCTCGTATCCTGCGCAGTGTCTGTTCGCGCAGCCAATGCACCTTTGGGGGAATCGATACCTACCGATGCACTTCGTCGTTCCCATCGCTCGAGGCTTCCCAACCCCCTCTGCTTAGCTGTGGTCGAAGTGTCGCCAAATGTCCTCGGAAATAGTTAGGAATAGTTACGACCAACCCCACCACTTTATAAGCAATCATCCTGATAAATAATCGAGCTTCGAAGAATTTACGAGTACTTCATGATAAGTCCCTCATCGCATGTTCTCTTTATTAATTCCAAAGTAGGCAGCGCTCAAGCCCGCATAAAAATGGGAAATTGTGAGGGGGGGGGGGCGGGGGCCCGGGAGAGCAGACGTGTAAATAACCTATTGTTTGACACTGTATGAATACTCTCGCAGTCTAAGGGAGACCCTGGAGTTGAAGGCATCAGGGAGACATGCTTGAAGACGCTAAGGTCTGAAAGCTCGTGGAATCCGAAGCTGGCTCCGGCCTTCCCTTCGGACCGGGGGGTGACATCTCTCCATCCAGGGCAGCTCTCTCTGACCGGACGACATAAAACTGTTAGGAGAGCTAACCCAGCATTAACAAAGGCACAAAAGCAATGAGAAGTGAGCTCTGCTACTTCCTGTCCTGGCCATAATTGCTATATAAAAGTCAATTGAGGCGAATACGAAGTGATTTCTAGCGGAATTAGGATCCAGGACCCTTTATTCCCGTTTTTAATTCGGTGGCCAATTTGGTTCGTATTTTATGGCCGCGTTCGCCAACAACCATTTTGGTAGGATGGCGACTCGGTGGGTTTACCTGACAGGAGGATGCAGGTATTTCTCTCTCTATGTGTAAACATTACGCTCGTGAAGACAATCAGCTAAATAAATACATTGTTGAGTATGCTAACTTAGCCAGCAGCGGTAAAAGATTATCGGGTTAGCTGACTGTGATAAAAAATAATGTTTCTTGTAAGTATTACCACTGAAGTAACGAAGAACGAGAAAAGACAAGTTTTTTATCACATACACTTCTTTTATTTTTCGATTTAAAACGGGAAACAATGACATGGATAAATATATAAAAAAAATCCTGTTTACCTAAACATTTTCATCCACCAGACATTATTGTTAATCTCCTCTTTTAAGTAATTTTTTTTAATACTATCTGAATTAGACTCCTAATTGACAGTAGATATTGCTACTTTCTTTGACAAGAAGAAACAAAGTGTTCAAGTGAAATTCAGTAAAAGTGATCTCACTTGTTAATCTCCTCTTTTTAGTAATTTTTTTTAATACTATCTGAATTAGACTCCTAATTGACAGTAGATATTGCTACTCTCTTTGACAAGAAGAAACAAAGTGTTCAAGTGAAATTCAGTAAAAGTGATCTCACTTGTACAACGTATATAAAGACCTCGGAATTATTAGGTAGTCAATGTTATTTGTAAACAAAGTGCAGGGACTGAGTATGAACTTGACATGTCAGACCGATCCCTTATGAAAAATGGAGGTTCTCTTAAAAAAATTCCTCATTCTGAGTGCATGCGTTGAAGCAAATATACAAGATGTCGGGGACCAAGGACCATTGCCAGTACAAGACTGGCTTAATCTATTTTCAGAAACAGTTCAATGAAATTAGAGCATGGAAATAATATTCATTATTTTGATTACTTTCCTTTATGGTTTATTAAACCTGGAAATTCGTGGAAATCTGCGAACTACACCAAGGCATCGAGGATGTAAAAAAATAATGCAAAAAGTAGGATGCGACAGGTAGAATGCTTTAACAAAAACCGGGTAATTTTTAGGTCACCGTGGCCATAACCTTCAGTGGATTATTTCTTGTGAATTAAGAATCCCATTTAATGATCATGAGGGTGCCTTTGTAAATGTAACAACTGGAAAATAAAACACGAGAGAGTGAAATTCTAAGTTGTTTTGAAAGTACTCAATGATTAAACACGACTGAATTAACATCGACTCTCGGAGTGTCTGTAGATAACTTTCTAGGTTGAATTGAAATCACTTTGAGCGTGACGCGAATTTCATCTAGTGATGTATTATAAAAATTCTCAAATCTTGCGGAGAACAGCCCGGTGAGAGATAATTATTCTAATTAAGTGGTCTAGTTAAACCACTTAAAATTACTAATGAAATCATGCAGAAAACACACATACGAATTAATGGGTCAGGCTGTTTCTTAGATTATTTTGAATGGGCTCAAAGACTACAGACATCTGATTTAACATCTACTTTTGGAGTTTGTCGACCAAGAGGGCCCAGACGTTCGGAGCGTTTGTAGATAACTACCTAGGTTGAATTGAAATCACTTTCGAGCGTGACGCGAATTTCATTTATTGATTTATTATAAGCATTCTCAAATCTTGCAGAGGACAGCCCAGTGAGAGATAAGTATCTTAATTAAGTGGTCTAATTATACCACTTAAAATTATTAATCAGATCATGCAGGAAACATATGCAGTAATAGGTTAAGTAGTTTTGCTCTGATCATATCCATTCGAATGACAATTAGTGATTTTTTTTACATAAGCTTTACTTCTTGTAAATAAGTTGCGATTACTAATCAGTCAGAAAATTCCAGAAAATATATAATGAAAATTCATGTCTAGCTTATGCATTTCTTACCTGGATCACTGACAATAATGACAAATGTACTCCCTTCATAATCAAATTTCAGTAGAAATATAATTGAAGCGGGTCGGGAAAATCCATTGCAAGTGAGCGCACACACACACACACACACACACACACACACACACATATATATATATATATATATATATATATATATATATATATATATAACATATCCTCAAATCTTTTATAATTTCGTGAGTGTAAGGACAATGCCATAACTTCTGTCCACGGAATTCCCAGAAATCCAAAATGATTTTCTCTTATTATGACCTGCATTTCTTTTTAAATTTAATGTAATTTTCAGGATGCAAAGGTCATTGCTGAAGCGTCCTCAACAATCCTAGCACTGTTAAGAGCGCCCAATGACAAACTTAGGTTGTAAGTGGTCTTTGTAAGTGATCTCCGACCTCTTTCCCATCACCCTCGACAAATGACGATCCGATTGCAATAATGAATCACACTCTTTGGGACACTTAAGGTCTCTTCGGAGTACAGTCTTTATTAGCTCCATTGTTCAGGAATTACAATCATATCCGAGAGATCAGTGCTATTGACAATACCTGTCTTTGATTAAAGGATCTGGTGGGGGCAGGTCTGCGCTAAAATGGAAGACTGCAGTATCTGCAAAAAATACAAAACTGAGAAAAATGGTGGATACTGCTGTTTTCCCTTGCCTTACTCCTGATTTTGCAGATACTGCAAATGGAACCCCCTAAATAAAGCATTGAAGAATCATTCTGAAACTGCAGTAACTTGCGTATTAGTGTTTCACGAGCCCAGTAGGTGGCATATCTCAATTTCGAAAGTTTCGCAGATACTGCAGTTTTCCATTTTAGGGCAGAATTGCAAACCACAGAGGCAATCTGAGAAGAGCAATCCTTTCACCTTGCATGTGAAAACCAACCTCTTAGGTCCGAGAATATTATGCATTGCTCTTTCTAGTAAGTTAGAATGCTCATCTTGTGATAGGTAATTTTAATTCATCTATCAATCCGGTCATTGATAGGTGTCCTGTCATATCAGGATACTACTTTATAGGGGTTGTCTAATTAGAGGTTCTTCCCTGAATGAGAGAGAGAGAGAGAGAGAGAGAGAGAGAGAGAGAGAGAATGGCTGTGCTTAGTGCTGCCCTAAAATGGAGAACTGCAGTATCTGCAAAATGTTTGTAACTGAGATATTATGCCACCTACTGGGCTCGTGAAACACTAATACACAAATTACTGCAGTTTCAGAATATTCTTCAATACTTACCACGAGTATTGAAGGGGTCCCATTTGCAGTCTCTGCAAAATCAGTAGTAAGGCAAGGGAGCATCTACCATATTTGTCAGTTTTGTATTTTTGCAGATACTGCAGTCTTCTATTTTAGGGCAGCATACATGTGTGTGTATGTATATATATATATATATATATATATATATATATATATATATATATATATATATATATATATATGTGTGTGTGTGTGTGTGTGTGTGTGTGTGTGTGTGTGTGTGTGTGTGTGCACGTATGCAGTTGTACGCTTGCCTGTTCAGTAAGAGCGTCATCAGAGCGATATTAGTTTAATCTTGAGAGTTCCCGACAGATAATGGGAGATTGCATATCACTTTCCCAGTGGCAATTATCTAATGTTGTGCCAGTGATTGTTGCACTTACAATACGAATTATTGTTAATAGCAAAGCAGATCTTAATAAAAGAGAATTTCAGCGACAAGGAGAAGAAGAGGGTGAGGAGAGAGAGAGAGAGAGAGAGAGAGAGAGAGAGAGAGAGAGAGAGAGAGAGAGAGAGAGAGAGAGAGAGAGAGAGAAAAGCAAAGGCCAAAGTTGACATAGGCTAATCACATTCAGCCCAGCAGCTAGAGGGCATTAGCGAGATCCCATGCTTTCGTCGGACAGCCATTATGACAATTCCATCTCGGCAAGCGGATCTCGGGATTCACCGCCAAGCATATGTGAAATGCATGATTACAGCTCTCTTACATCCGAAACATCGTCTTCTTTGTAATGGACAGATTCGGGGAGGACAGTTTTCGTGCCGTGTGAGGGGAAGCACGCCAATCACGCTGTCATTTCTGATCTCTCAAGCATATGACAAGGACGGGACCAATAGCCTCGACTCGCACATTTTCGTTTTGCGCCGCGCAGCCCGAAGTGCAATCAGATGCAACTTGCAGCGTCGCTCTGTCATGAACAGCGCCCGCCGTTTCCGTCTACGAGGCTTCGTAATGGTTAGTGCCTTTTCCGTCATGAGTTGGGCTTTAGTTTACTCCCAAGAGAAAGAATTGTTTGGTATAGAGGAATGGTTAGCTCGTTGGCTTCTTAATTGATGGTCATGGACTATATTCTCGGAAGATGGACGTATCTGTCATCCAGATCATTAATGGCTATATAATAACTTCTCATTTTTATATGAAGGGAAAATTTTTTTTATTTGATATACAGGAATAGTTAACTGGTTAGCTCGCTTACTTCTTAACTAATGGTCATGGACTATATTCTCGAAAAGTGGACATATCAGTCATCCAAATCGTTACTGGGTATGTGATGACTTCTTGTTTCTATATTAAGCGGAAATCGGTTTTTTTTTTATTCGAGTCTTGTCTGTTTTTTATATGTCTTTCTTAGAGCCCATCCTTTCTCACGTGACGAGTTCTGAAACCTTAGTACGTGTTAAGAAAACCTTGCTTGATTTTACACTAATCAAACCAATCACTGGTTCCACACAGCTCATCGCCGCAACATTCCTATTTACTTGTAAAGTGTGTTCTGCAATTTATCATTTTTTTTTTCCTCTTAACAATTCTCCATCATTTTTCTTTTCCGTGTTTTATCTCCCCCTTCTTTCATTTCCTTCGAATAACGATAATTAAATTCTGCAGGATGTGAACTGTGGCTACCTCTGCTGCGTTGGGAGAAGCACCGATGAGGAACATATCATTTATGACCTTCCTAAGACCAAACATTAAGCCAGGAGGTAGGAAGCGTGGCTCTTTTTTTTTTCCTTGGGTATTTTTTTTTATTATTTTTTTTTTTTTTGGCTTTAATTGGCGCTAGTTAGAAGCCTGGACTTAAAGTAGCCCGGAATTGGGGGAACTCGCGTCCGATATAAGCAATAATTGAGGCCCTGCACGCACGCACTAGCAACGGCCTTCTTCTCCCCCCTACCCATCCCCACTACCCATCCCAACACCAACACCTCGTAACCCAGCAATTTCCCCCAACTCGACAGTGTTGACGATGGCCAAAGAATGGCTGACAAGTTTGTTATTAAATATTAAACTAAAAAAAAAATAATAATAAGTCCTCCCTTCAAATTTAATTTCACTATGAAAATGAGGAAGAGCAAATGACAAGTTTGGGACTTTTCAATTTTATGCTACATCTGGCGGGGTCTTTGATGGCATACACAAGAGAACAATTTCCTCTTCCTTTCCGGTAAATTGGGCTTAGTTTTGGGGCTCTGGAAATGATTTTGAACGCCGCTGATCACCGCTGCGCTTAATATGTATAGCGAGATTAGCTCAGAAACCACCTTTATACCATATAAGAGCTTAGTATCCAAGAAACTATCATTCAGGACTTGTATGAACTAAAAATTGCATGCGAGTAAATTGCGCCAGATAATTTCACCAAGGCCAGAACCCCTTTGCATAGATGGAGAAACATGAAATGCTTTCATTCACAGCGCAAATAATGTACATAAATATCCAATAAATCTATTCAACATTATTTGGAGTAGATTCAAAAGGCGTTCGTCTAAAAGTTGCCCTCGTGTTGCATATATTCAAATTCTGAATTGCGGGATTACAGAGCCAGCCACCAGTGAATGAATCTCGTATACCAGTTCTTCGTGCGAGCGACAATTGCAGTGGACCAAGGTCAGAGGCGTACTATAATTTTGATGGAATGGTCCGGGCTGTATTTTTATTTTTCAAAGGCGAGTTCCATTGAGTGGCAAAGCAAGGCCTTCCTGCTCTATTGTGTTGTTGATTAATAATTTGTGCTTGTGCTTGTGTGTGTGTGTGTGTGTGTGTGACTGCAGATGCTGGGAAAAGTAATGTATCCCTTTTCCAATGGGAATTTCCCCATATACACCTGACACCTCTCCTTGAATTAAGGATGAACTTTCGTCATTTGGAAACCTTAAATAATTTTTAGTCATCTGTAAAGCTCTCTCTCGCAAGAGAAAGATTCTTCGTACGAGTTTGTCCTCGGCCTTTTTGGTAAATATAGCCTTTTAAAGGCAAAGTAACTATCAAATTTGGGCAAATTCTACAAAAGACTCAGTAACTCCACAAAAGGCTCAGTAAGAAATTTGTGTTTTTCACAGGACGTGGTACGATTTTGAGAAGAGCAGATTCTGTCAGTGTTCTTCCCAATAAGAGTAAAAGTAAAAAATGACCCAAGTTTCTTCAGCGCAATCGAGTTATCTGTACAGCCGCTACAGCGTATAATCAAGGCCACCGAAAATAGATCTATCTTCCGGTGGTTTCGGTATAATGTTGTATGAGCCGCGCCCCACGAAACTCTAACCACTGCCCGGTGGTGGCCTATTCTATATCGTTGCCAGACGCACGATTATGGCGAACTTTAACCTTAAATAAAATAAAAACTACTGTGGTTAGGGGGCTGCAATGTTGGTATGTTTGATGACTGGAGGGTGGATGATCAACATACCAATTTTAAGCTCTCTCTGGCCTCAGTAGGTTTTAAGATCTGAGGGCGTACAGAAAAAGTGCGAGCAGAATGAAGTGCAGACGGACAGACAAAGCTGGCACAATAGTCTTCTTTTCAGAAAACTAAAAAATGGTGTGGATCGCTAAAAACAAGAACGATTCTAATGCGTGGTGTGGGTTTTCAAAAACAAATGCAAGATAATCAAACGCTTCCTTCACTCCATAGTGGATACAGTCAAAACAAATTAGAGGGACAGAATAAAATCGACAATTTCACGAGATTCTCTACGCTTCTGTTTTTTTTCCTTTTTTTTGTGGGTAGATAATAATCCTTAGTTTTTCATTGCAAATTGATCTAACGCCACAATAACAAATTGCAGCCTCAGAGTTGACAGTACGACAAGGACAGTAACCTACAGTTGCCATACCTGAAGGTTACCGTCTCTTTCCGTGACGGTTGGTGACAGTTTCCTTTCTCTCTCTCTCTCTCTCTCTCTCTCTCTCTCTCTCTCTCTCTCTCTCTCTCTCTCTAATGACTTAGGTAACCTCTCTCTCTCTCTCTCTCTCTCTCTCTCTCTCTACTGACTTAAGTAACCAACCCCTCTCTCTCTCTCTCTCTCTCTCTCTCTCTCTCTCTCTCTTATGACTCTGGTATGACTTTGGTAAATTTCTCTCCCTCTCTCTCTCTCTCTCTCTCTCTCTCTCTCTCTCTCTCTCTCTCAATTGACTTAGGTCTCCAACCTTTTCTCTCTCTCAATTGACTTAGGTAACCAACCTCCTCTCCTCGCTCTCTTGTGATTTAGGTAACTCTCTCTCTCTCTCTCTCTCTCTCTCTCTCTCTCTCTCTCTCTCTCTCTCTCTCTCTCATGACTCCAGTAACCCCTTCTCTAATACTCCCAGACTTGTATGGAAGGTGATGGAGCAAGTGCTGTATAACATTTATTTCGAACCAGTCATAAGTAACCTCTATCCTTCAATAAAGAAAACAGAGTTGATATCGAAACAAAAGCTTGTAGATCAGAAACAATAGCTGGTAGAGAAAGTCTTAATGAAACGGCACCCTCCGCCGAAAAAATTACTCTTACACGAATCTGTGAATGCTGTCGCTTTGTCGAAAGATGGAATGCAAGAAGTTCTCAGCAAATGACTGTAATCTTGATCAAATTCCCCCCTAAAAAAGCTTTAAAAATTCAAGAATTGTTCCTCCTCCTCCTCCTCCTCCTCCTCCTCCTCCTCCTCCTCCTCCTCCAGCGACCCTGTGACACTTTGATCCCTCAAGTGCAATCACAAGCTGTTATGCAAATCAAGAAGCTATTTACATGATGCTGCCTTACTCTTTTCCTTAATGGAGACAGCTGGAATTACTTTGTGTCACGAAGTTGAGCTTGTATGTACCTGCGCGCTCACACGCAGCGCTGCTCAGGTTTTTTATTCTGTTTTTTTTTTTTTTATTTTAATAATTCGAGTCTGGGCCGGATGCTCCAGAAAACGAGTGGAAAGTCATGAACGAAGAAGATAAACTCGGTAATCTTAGATGCAAGATAAGGTTTCTAGTAATATTTAAGCCATCAACTTCACAGGCAATTCTCGTTTATCTTTTTGATCGAGTATATCTTGAATGCTCTGCAGTGTCAATGTTCTGTTCTCGTGTGTATCTTGATTCATACAATTAAAACAACAGTTAGTCCCTTTAAAATGCAGACTGTTTAAATTATTCAGATCCGCTATGCTTGATATTAAGTGGTTAAGGCAACAGAATGATTCCCTTGTATTTTCACCGTTTGTTAAAACTTCAAAATGTAGTCCCATTTACAAGAAGTAAAAAATGCGCCGAAGTTTCTTCGGCGCAATCGAGTTTTTTTTATACAGTCGCTACAGCGTACAATCAAGGGCACCGAAAATAGATCTATCTTTCGGTGGTCTCCGTATAATGCTGTATGAGCTGCGGCCCATGAAACTTTAACCACGGCCCGGTGTTGGCATATCCTATATCGTTGCCAGACGCATGATTATGGCTAACTTTAACCTTAAATAAAATAAAAACTACTTAGGCTAGAGGGCTGCAGTTCGGTATGTTTGATGATTGATGGGTGGATGATCAACATACCAATTTTCAGCCCCCTAGCCTCAGCAGTTTTTAAGATCTGTGGGCGGACAGAAAAACTGTGGACAGAAAAAAGTGCGGACAGAAAAAATGAGGACAGAAAAAAGTGCGGACCCGAAAAACTGCGGACAGAAAAATATGTTGACAGAATAAAGTGCGGACTGGCAGACAAAGCCGGCACAATAGTTTTCTTTTACAGAAAACTAAAAAGCATTATGGTACCTTTAATTACTTATATTTGTGATTTTCTCCTTTAAATTATTGACAAAACCGCCTTGAAGAGCTACAGTACGTGTTACAAACTTAGCACTCAGCTATCCTGGTGGAGATGGCCTAATTTTGATTCCAAGTAAAGAACCTGAACTGGACAGGAATATATCCAGCACAGTTGAAATTCATTTATATCTCTCCTGATAGCAGGGTGGGTAACGTCACTGTAACCTTACTTCATTACCCCAAAAAGGCTAAATAGGTACGAATCCAGGTCATGCCAGAACTCACTATATCAAAAATGAATTCCATATTGATGGATTATTTGAAAGTGTAAAAAATAAATTGCTGAAGCCAAAAATTATCCTCATGTAGAATAGAGCAGCCAGCTGGTGGTTTTTTTAATTACATCATAATTACCTTAGCTCCAGCTTCTTAATATAACGCATTGCTTCTGTGCTTCAGATAATGCATAGTAGATGCTCAAATGGACTAACAGAACTTGCTATAACATTTAGATCCCTGGACCAGGTATTCTATAAACTGTAATGAATTTCCTTGAGGCACTGTGCCAACATGTGCACTCAACAGGGCTTCCAGAGCTCTCAAGAAAAAAAATGTCTCCTAGGAACAAAGACAGATGCAAGAAGCTTCGCAGGCCCTCAAAATTACCAACCCTTTGGCAGGCATTCCTAGCAAATCCACTCAGCTTCACAAAAGGCAAAGAAAGCCACTTTGTAAATCTAATGCAAGTTGCTTTATTAAATAATTATCTTTGCAGGCAACAGGTCTAGTGAGGAGAAAGTCAGCGTTAAAACCTTTTTTTTTCTGGTGGTACTGCATGGATATGGTGAAAGTTCTCATGATGTTTTTCTATAACAATTTTGCGTTTCAAAATAGATTACCTCTCATTAGTACAGGGAAATGTATGATGCCTTGCATGTGTGTATATAAAATTTAGTTCCCTAAAAATTACGTAAGAAAGGCCAACATCTATGACAATCGCGGTGGACATAATCTTAACATTGTATAATTTATAAAAGGAACTAATTTTTCATTCAGCTTGATAGATCCTAACCTTCTGTGAATTAAATAACAGGTAAATAATCCGAGGTAATTTTTTTTACTATAAAGGTATAATTCAAATTAAGTAAATAACTTCGAGGACCATTTACTAGGCGATTATCTTGATTATAAATTACCTTTTGTCAGCTTTTACCATGAATTACCTTGTCTCTCATTTTTTTTCTGAATAAATGACCTGTCTACAAAAGGCAGAAGGCAGTAGTGGCTGCTTTGTATGACCAAGAAGCTAAGATACTTCGAACTGTTGCCAGAGAATGTTTTCATTTACTTGACAATCTTATAAGATGAACACAGACGAAAAATTATGATTTTAGAAAATGGACAACTATCCTAGACAGTGATCCCAGACGAATCAGAAAGTCATGTGGATTGTTAAAAAGGCAGAATGCAATTGTGGCTGCTTTGTATGACCAAGAAACTGAAAATACTGCGACCTGTTGCAAGGGGATATGTTTCCAATCACTCTGGAATCACGCTAGATAGATTAAAAAGGAAAAATCATAATCTTAGAAAATGGAAAACTAGCCGAAACAGTTATCCCAGACGAATCAGAGTCAAAAGGTGTTCAAACCCTTCTGAAAAAGGAATTTGAACTGTTGCAAGAAGATACGTTTCCAGTCACTTTGGAATCACGCCAGATAAATAAAAACGAAAAATCATGATCTTAAAAATGGAAAACTAGCCGAAACAGTGCTCCCAGACGATTCAGAAAGTCAAAAGGTGTCCAAGCCCTTCTGAAAAAGGAATTTGAACTGTGATATGTTTCCAATCACTCTGGAATCACGCTAGATAAATAAAAACGAAAAATCATAATTTTAGAAAATGGAAAACTAGCCGAAACAGTGCTCCAGACGAATCACAAAGCCCAAAAGGTGTTCAAGCCCTTCTGAAAAAGGAATTTTCCTCGAGGACGAAAAGAGGGTTAGCCCTGCACCGGCCAATGGCGCCTCGGAAAGAAAAACCGCTCGCGATTAAAAGACCCTGAATCCCACGTCTTCTTAATGAGAGGCTGTTTAGGCGGGTAATAGGAAAAAGACAGAGTCGGGGCGGAACTGGCTTTTCAGCGCTTCAATCAATCTTGTCAGGTAAAGAAAGAAATTGATGATTGGCGTTCTTTGCCTCGCCGTAACGAAAAGGGGCATGCTAAGCGGCTCTCATTATAAATTTGGCTCTGTCTGTGCTTCCTGGATGAACTGCTTATTAGATCACCGCTGTCGTCTGACAACTTACTTTTCTGCGCATGTTCGTGCGTAGGGGACTTACGCTCCGGTAGGCGACGCACAGTATATGCTCTCGTGGCCAGGCGATAGGTTTGATGGGGCTAAACAACAAATGTAAATGATAAGTTTATTGTTATTCCTATTGCTTATCGATCTGCGCTTCGTAGATTCAGATTTCTTGACGGAAAGCCGGATTTCGTTGCTTTTCTTGTCAAGGATTTAAACATATGGAATGATGTGTGGTCCAGACACCAAAGAATAAGGGATATAGACAACTGCCTCACTGACATTTCTTGACACAGACTTTTGGAACAGGAGGCCGTGTCCGCTCCAGTATAATCGAAATGTAAAAATCGGAAAAAACCAAAGAATCAGGGATATAGAGGAAACCCAAGAATCAGGGATATGGGCAAGTCCCATACTAGTATATCTTAAACCAGACTGTTCACTCCAACATATCGAAATATAAAAATAAAAAAAGAACAAAGAATAGGGGATATGGAGAAAACCCAAGAATAAAGGAAATTGAAAAAACCAAAGAATCAGGGATATAGACAAGTCCCTTATCACTGTATCTTCAGCCAGACTTTTGAAATAAGTGACACTGTTCCCTCCAATATAATCGAAATATAATTAAAAAAAAAAACACAAAGAATAAGGAATTTAGAGAAAACCAAAGAATCAGGGATATAAAAAAGTTCCATACCGGTATATCTTGAACAGGAATATAATCGAAGAAACAAAGAATAATGGGTATAGAGAAAACCAAAGAATAAGGGATATAGAGAAAACCAAAGAATAAGGGATATAGACAATTCCCATACCAGCACATCTTAAACCAGACTTTTGGAAAACAGATGACACTATTCCCCCCCCACAGCGGAAGTGGCAAAGAGACCCCTTGGTAAAGCCCCGAATATACCCCGACAGTGATCATGCTATACTCTGCAGATGACAAAAGTCACGAAGGCTGCACTTAAGAAGAAGAAGAAGAAGAAGAAGAAGAAGAAGAAGACACTGCACTGCAAGCTGATCAGAGGGTGAATGCCTGGTGGGGGGAAGTGTTAGAAAAAAAAAAATACAAAAAAAAAAAAAGTGTCGACTCGTTCGGAGACATCCTGGAGGAAATGGTGACCCGAATGTACGAGAAGGTTACGCGTATTATTCGTCTTCTCACATGCTGACTGTCAACACAAGGGCGTTTTGACCTCTGTCCCCCCCTTCCACAACCCCTCTGCCATTCCTCCTGTCTCGTCTCTTCTTTTCCCTCCTGTGCAGCGTCGGTGATTATGATGTGTCTGAGTGTGTGTGTGTGTGTGTGTGTGTGTGTGTTTAAGGTATCGGGTGAAAAAGAGGCATGTTTATAACATCTATGCAGGCAACGAATCGTTCCGATTGTCGTATATCTAACGCGGTCAGTCTGATCGCATTTTAATCAGAGTATGTGCGTGTGTGTTTATTTTTTTTTTCATTACGTCTTAAGCATATTCTCTAAAGTAAATATGAAAAGGTCCTCAAAGTAATTTTATCTAACAGCTTCTCAATCAAAGTGTGTGCTTGTTTTATTTTTTTTTTTTTTTGGCGTCAAGCATATTTCCTAAAGTAAATATGAAGAGGTCCTCAAACTAATTTGAATCGAACCTCATCTCAAAGTGAGTGTGTGTGTTTTTTTTTTTTTTTTTTTTTCTAAAGCAGATTCCATAAAGTAAACATGAAAAAGTCCTCAAACTAATCTGTATCTAACCGCATGTCAATCAAAGTAAATGGTTTATTTTTCGCCTTAAAAAAAAAGTTAATATGACAAACTCCTTAAACTGATCTAGAGAGACAGAAAAGAAGAGAGAGAGAGAGAGAGAGAGAGAGAGAGAGAGAGAGAGAGAGAGAGAGAGAGAGAGAGACAGCAAACAGCCGAGGGAGTCGCCCCCGTAAAATTAGGGCAACTGGGCACCTTAACCCGAAGGCAGGAGGGCAGAGGTAAAACAAGCACCACCCTCTTACATCATGCCCAAACTGCCTATTACTAAATTCTCTTGGCCCCCATGACACCACGGGTAACATATCAGTGGCGAGAGAGAGAGAGAGAGAGAGAGAGAGAGAGAGAGCTTTTGATACGAAGCAATTTTCATTCGTTTCCTCATGCGCTGTTAACTTGGTTATTTCTTCATTGCCAATTTTGGTTCCTATGTATATAAATAAATTAGATTGTATAGCGGACTGAACTACTGTATGTTTAAGGGCAGTGAATTAATCACATATATTATCACAGGCACTTTATGATTAAGATAATTTAGATTCAATAATAAATTCAGATGAAAAATAAGAGAAAACGAGTAAAAACTGCGCCGAAGTTTCTTCGGCGCAATCGAGTTTTCTGTACAGCGTATAATCACGGCCACCGAAAATAGACTATCTTTCGGTGGTCTCGGTATAATGCTGTATGAGCCGCGGCCTATGAAACTTTAACCACGGCCCGGTGGTGGCCTGGCCTTTGTCGTTGCCAGACGTATGATTATGGCTAACTTTAACCTTAAATAAAATAAAAACTACTGATTCTAAAGGGCTGCAATTTGGTATGTTTGATGACGGGAGGATGGATGATCAACATACCAATTTGCAGCCCTCTAGCCTCGGTATTTTTAAGATCGGAGGGCGGACAGAAAAAGTGAGGACGGACAGACAAAGCCAACACATTAATTTCATTTTGAGAAAACTAAAAGGTTAACTCAAACCCTTTACTGCCAACTTAATATTACAACAACAAAAAGTCCATGAGTTAATGAATTAATAGCAAGTATTAGCACCGGCATTTTATAGTTTGGGAACTTGCATTTGCAAATAGAACATTTACTTTCAATAATAAATATTTCAACAAACAGTTGAATAGTGGACCTAGCGATGCACAGGCCACATGTCTTAGGAATTGGAACCTGTCCCCCACTGGCTGTCAGCCAAAGAAACAGGAGATCAGCGCCTGCCCTATGAACCTACAGAGGCCGAGGCGAACTTACTTTAACCATTTTAACTTTAACTTTATAATAAAACCTTGTAATAAAATCATTCATGACGTTACAAGAAACTTCTTGCTAAACAGCCATCAGGATAATGATGGAATAAGTGTCCTTTTGATAAGGACATTCATAGAAATAATGGAGGCAATGTCCCGTAAAAAGCGATCCTCACAGCAGCGTTGAAGATAAATGCTTCTCCTGATGACAAAAACAATGGCGATGAGGAAAGTAATGCCTTCTTGATAAAGACAATGAGCGCAATTTACAGAACAAAACGCTTTTCCTGACAGGATGAAAATGGCAGTTAGTGTAATGGATGAACTGCTAATGGCAACAGTTAGACTCCCGATAGCGACAGGAAGATTGGACAGGTGAAAGAAAGCTGTCACTGATAAGGACAATGAGAGTAATATCGGAAATAACTATTTCTCCTCATGCGGTGCACTGTAGGCGTTACTTGAGGTTCTGCGCAGCGTGCCTTCCATGGCCCGTAGTTGCTACAACCCCTTTCGTTCCTTTTACTGTACCTCCTTTCGTATTTCTCTTTCTTCCGTCTTACTTTCCTCAACTCTCTCCTAACAGTTGGTTCATAGTCCACCTTTCAAACTTTTTACTGTCAGTTTCCATTTCAGCACTGAATGACCTCATAGGTCCCAGTGCTTGGCCTTTGGTCTAAATTCAGTATTCTATTCAATTCAAATAAATATTTTTGCAACAGTTCCTATCAAAAGGATGATGGATTGAATGATTCTGATCATGATTATCACGACAGCAAGGAATTGTACGTGGTTTTAGTTTACTGTAAAAGAAAACTATTGTGCCGGCTTTGTTTGTCCGTCCGCACTTTTTGCTGTCCGCACTTTTTCTGTCCGCCCTCAGATCTTAAAAAACTGCTGAGGCTAGAGGGCTGCAAATTGGTATGTTGATCATCCACTCTCCAATCATCAAGCATATCAAATTGCAGCCCTCTAGCTTCAATAATTTTCATTTTATTTAAGGTTAAAGTTAACCATAATCGTGCTTCTGGCAACGATATAGGATAGGCCACCACCGGGCCGTTGGACAAGTTTCGTGAGCCGCGGCTCATACAGCATTATACCGAGACCACGGAAAGATAGATCTATTTTCGGTGGCCTTGATTATACGCCGTAGTGGCTGTACAGAAAACTCGATTGCGCCGAAGAAACTTCGGCGCATTATTTACTTGTTTAATAACGATAATCACATTAAGGCTATATGGCAATAATAAAGAAATTTTACCTACGGAATTCGAAAGAAAAATTTACCTAGAATCATCAGTATTTATTTATTATTTTTTTACATTTTTATAAATCAGGTCTTCAGTTACTGTAACCGGTTCTAGGGATTTTATTTTTTTTTATCACATCGATAATAATGTTCATCCGTAATATTTTTTTTTTAAATCCATATTCTTAATGCTTTTCCCATTCATGAGAAATCTGTAAAGAAATTAAAGATAATGTATATGTATTTGGTAATGGACAAGACACGTGTATATGTATAGATATATATATGTATATATATATATATATATATTCATATACTGTATATATTCATATATATACAAATAGAGATAAAATCCACGAAGGAAAGAGAAACATTGGAGTGGATTTTATCTTTTATTTATATACTCATCACATTCCATATTCTTTTGACTCAGTTATTCATATGCACACACACTTATGTATATATATATGTATATATATATATATATATATATATATATATATATATATATATATATATATATATATATAAGAAATCATATCATTCACATCAGAAGCTCCCCTGCCTGCGCCTGCTTTGAGATAATCCCATCACGGGGGCGAAAGCAAACCGCATAGCACCGGCAGCAGCAACCAAAAAAAAAAAGCAAGCAAGCCAGACGCAGGAACTGAAAACAAAAGCAAGCAAGCAAGCCATCGATCCATCGCTCACCTCGCTCACCCACTCACTCACTCACTCACTCACCCGACACTTGCTCGCTCGGGAGCTCAGTCGAACAAATGAAGAACGGGCGAGAAGAAGATCACGAGACAACCCGTCCGTAACTCATCCGCCCCTTCCATCAGTGGCTGCCACATGACTTCCTGTTCTCTCTCTCTCTCTCTGTTTTACAGCTCTGTCCCTAAATTACGCAGCCGTTTATTAATTATTTATGGCATGGGATAACTGCCGGTAACCACCACGACGCAGGGGGAAGATGGGATATTTACAGAGGGGGAGGTGTGAGGTTGGAAATCGACCGATTCCAACCTCGTGGGAGGAAGTAGGCGATCAGCTAGTTGACTTTTATGAAGGGGTTCTGGTGTGGAATTTCTCGAATTTGGATTTCTCTGGGCAAGTTGCGTTGGCAGGATCTGCTTCTTCTTCTTCTTCTTCTTCTTCTTCTTCTTCTTCTTCTTCTTCTTCTTCTTCTTCTTCTTCTTTCCGTGGTACGTATGGTGGCCAAAGGAAAACCACTGGAGAGAGCTTATGGGTCGTTGAAGTCCCTTTTCGAAATGGGATAATGATACCTGGGCGAATCCGAAATCGACTTTTTAAAAAAAAATTATATATATCTCTCAGGTCGTTCCACACCGCGTGATAAGTTGCTTCCCCCAAATGAATGTAGGCAAACGTGCGTGCGCAGAATTCTGAATTACCACAGAAACATAAATGAAAACATTGGTTTAAGTCCTGACCGGTTCGTTTGTATAACTAAGAACTTCAAGAGAACTGACTCAAGGTTCTTTGCAGCGTCCCTTCAGGCTCCTAGCTGCAACCCCTTCTGTTCCTTTTACTGTACCTCCGTTCATATTTTCTTTCTTCCCTCTTACTTTCCAACCTCCCCTAACAATTATTTCACAGTGAAACTGCTTTGAGGTTTTCCTCCTGTTACACCTTTCAAACTTTCCTACTTTCAATTTCCCTTTCGGCGCTGAATTGCCTCACAGGTCCCACCGCTTGGCCTCTGGCCAGAATTCTCTATTCTATTCCGTCTATTCTTTTATAAAGAACTGATGCATATGGTAGATATTTATGATATATTTGCCTGAGTGGCAGAAACTTGGAAACCAAATGTTCATTCCTGACAATGAGACAAAAAGATGGCGAGTCAACATTATTATTATTATTATTATTATTATTATTATTATTATTATTATTATTATTATTATTATTATTATTATAATTATTATTATTATTATTATTCAGAAGATGAGCCCTATTCATATGGAACAGGTCCACAGGGCGTCTTGGCGCCTGAATGCGTGGGCGCATGTTTGTGCGCATGTCAACATGACTGTTTAAGGCGTGCGCATTCGTGTGTCATTTATTTCACTTGTCCGTAAAACGTTTTAAGCGAGTCACCATGATAAGGGATTTCACAAAACAGATCCAATGGCAGCGGGGGTAGAGGATTCATGCTACAAGATGCAGAGAACTGTCTAGTTACTATCCATTCTATACAAGGGTAGTGAATAAGTGCCTTCTGTCGAGAATGGTATCAAAATCTCGACCGAAAGTAGAAATACTATTTCATTACAACTTCAGCTACTGCGTGGATATTGTCCATTATCATTTTTACTATCATCTTGTGTGTGTTGTATTGTCTCTGTTGAAAGATGAATCTGTCCAGAGAGCTTTCGGGAATCTGTGACAAGGGGAATCATCGAACAGATTCCCAAAAGATCTCTGTACAGATTTATTTTTAAATATGTGTAAATATATATAATTGTGGATATGTTTCTCCATTTCAAGACTCATGCTACTATGAGTATTTTTAATAATAATAATAATAATAATAATAATAATAATAATAATAATAATAATAATTATTATTATTATTATTATTATTATTATTATTATTATTATTATTATTATTATTATTATTATTATTATTATTAGAAAATAATTTTTCAGTCCTACAACGAAGTTGCAGTTTAGGCTTCTCTCGTTTTGACAAGTCCAGCACGTGAGATCTTTCCACAGAATTAGAATTAACAATTGGCAAATAAATGTTAAACTTGAAAAGTCCAGCGCGGAATCTCATATCAAATGTTTTCCATCAAATAAACGAATCTATGCCAATAAGAGTTCTTATAATGATACCACTGCTTTATAATCAAAGACATGAACTTGATTTTTTATTATAAAATTCAATGCCAAGACGTCATAGGGTCGGATATATTTAGAAAACTAAACAGTGCGCCAGCATTTATAGAGCTGGCCAGTATCCCGAGATGTAACCGAGTACAGGACCGTTCCCTGAAAAAAGCGGGACGCTGTATCTTAAAAACTAACCATAGAATTTTCTTGAAAATAATCTCATTATGTTTCCCATACCCAAATTAATCCGGAGGCCTTCGTATAACCTAACCTAACCCAACCTAACTTAACCTAGGGGCATAGCAAAAAAACCAGGGCTGGTGCAATACTAGCATACATCTCAGGAATTTGCGTACCGGCTGGTCTTCATAGTTAAGATATCTTGTATACGATTTAATTATCTGCTTAGGTTAAATATAAAGAACGAAGGGTGGTGGTATGTAAATGGGGTGAGAATCAAAAAGTAACAATATACATTTAAAAGCGCGTTTGTTAAAATTTTCCTTGCAGTTATGTGGAATCATTCATGCACATACATACATTCATACATATATTCATATATATGTATATTTATATAATCATTTACAGATACGTACATATATGCATATACAGTATATATATATATATATATATATATATATATATATATATATATATATATATATATATATATATATATATATATATATATATATACATACACACACCTCAGTTGTGAAAACGAATTCCTCGAGCCGAATCCTTCCCGAAGCCTGAGAGTCGCCCCATTGCCCCAAGGAGCAACCAACTTAACAGCGAGAAACCATCGGAGCTAAATGAATAACGGTGTGTATATCACTCCTGGCGTGACGGCGGGGAATAGCGAGCCCCGAACAAGCACTGGACGTGGCATTATAAGCAATAAAAGCAATTGGCGGAAGTGATTGCAGCCCGCACGCAATCCGGGAGTCGCAGATGAATGCATTGGAAGTCATTCCGGCCGATCAGAATGTCGTAATGCTTGCGTAAATGTCGGTGGAGTTCGGTTATATTATGTCCGTTCGGGAGAGAAAAATATACATGTAGTTTACTGTGGATCTCCTCTGTGCAAACAGGGCGGTTTTTTGGGATAACTCGGTTAAAACCGCTTGTTTTTTCATCAGTGCGTCTGGACGCTGTTCATCCGCCTGTTCTTCATGAATGAACGATAACACAGTCGTATTCCATACTTACTAATAAACGAAATATAAGAACTGTTGAAAGTTCCACGTACGAAAAACCATTATTCAAACCAATCGCGAATGAAGAATTATGCAGTATTGATAATTTACTTAATAAGAAACGAGATATATACGAACTGTTGAAAGTTCCACGAACGAAAAACCATTATCTAAACCAATCGCCAATCGAGAATAATGCAGTCTTGATAATTTACTTAATAAGAATCGAAATATAAGAACTGTTGAAAGTTCCACGGACGAAAAACCATTATTTGAACCGATCACGAATGAAGAATAATGCAGTCTTGATAATTAATTAATAAGAAACGAAATATAAGAACTGTTGAAAGTTCCACGTACGAAAACCATTATTCAAACCAATCACGAATGAAGAATAATGCAGTCTTGATAATTAATCAATAAGAAACGAAATATGAGAACTGTTGAAAGTTCCACGTGCGAAAAACCATTATCTAAACCAATCACGATTGGAGAATGATTATTCAGTCTCATTCCATACTAAGACACGAGATACGACAATTGTAAAGTCCTACGTACGAAAGCCATTGCCTAAACCGAACAGAACAACAGATAAACCAAAATGGCACATACGGAAATGAGCATGGAACCACTGACCTCTGTAGCTGCATGTAGAGCAACAGCAGGGGAGCAGGGGAATAGGTAGGTACAAAAAAACAAGGAGAAATAAAAAGGAATACCTACAGTATATCGCTGGCAATGGCCGGGGGAACACTCCTTTCAAGAGCGGAGGAGAAACGTCGCCTTCAGCATTACTGGCTATCCAGCCAATGGATGAGGACAACTTCCGGTGAGAAAGGGACATGGAGAGAGAGAGAGAGAGAGAGAGAGAGAGAGAGAGAGAGAGAGAGAGAGAGAGAGGTTGACAGGCGTATATTAATATCTTCATGTTGTTCTGAGGTAGTTTTTAACTGAGAGAGAGTGAGGGAGAGAGGTGACAGGTGATATATTAATATCTTCATATTGTTCTCAGGCAGTTTTTAATTGAGAGAGAGAGAGAGAGAGAGAGAGAGAGAGAGAGAGAGAGAGAGAGAGAGAGAGAGAGAGAGATGATGTACTAATGAAGAGTCTTTAACAGAGAGAGAGAGGGAGAGATTGGATATAAAAACTAAGATCACAGGTGATGTACTAATGTCTTCATATTGTTCTGAGAGTCTTTAACAGAGAGAGAGAGAGAGAGAGAGAGAGAGAGAGAGAGAGAGAGAGAGAGTGACAGGCGGCATATCAATATCTTCATATTGTCTCAGAACTGTGTGAAGACATCAGTACATCGCCTGACATCTCAATTTTTTATCAATCCTCTCTCTCTCTCTCTCTCTCTCTCTCTCTCTCTCTCTCTCTCTCTCTCTCCAGTTTGCAAAACGATGAACGCACAGAGAAGTATAATGAGTATTGAAAGCAGCTAACTTCCGCTTCTCTTTCAGAGTAGCATAATAATCTTGAGTTTTCACAAATAATTTTAAACTCGTTTCAAAAGTCCTTCGTCCACCGTTCCTGGACATTTTGCTTTGTTGCAAACGCGGCCCAAATTTGCGCTATGGATCAGGATTTATTAGAGTAGCTGTAGGAATAATATATCTGAAAAAATTTTATATTTACTTATTCGAAATTAAGACTTTTTACTGCATAATGAGGGAGTTGCTACTATATTCACTATTCTGAGAATTCTCACGGTAATGCACTGCATTGTGGAGTGTCTGCTTTGTGATAAATCACAAATGCTTGCTTTCAAAAACCTACACAAGAACGTTTGCGTAGAAATGCTTTATCATGAACGACGCAAGCAGTTGACAAAGTCCATTCTTTGGCAGAATCAAATGTACAGAGCTAACTTTAGGTTTACAATGCCTCAAATACTTTATCCACATGATATTGAAGGGTAACTGTAGACATCAATTACAAAGCTACACAGTTAATTATCATATTTCCAATGTGGTTGCACCTTCATTGTAGATGTGGGATTATTTTTTTTTTTTTTTTTTTTTGGCAGGATAGGACTGTCAAAGGCTGCGAGATCCTATTGTGGTAGACATTGATTTCAATGAAGGCGGAGGTAGGTCGAAAAGATCAGGTGGAATTTGCATGTCGATAATTGGCACCTTTTTCCCCAGGTGTCAATAGTTGCAATGCATATAACAAGTTTCGAGGATTCTGTCACATTTCATTCACGACCTACCTTCTTTTCCCCTTGCACCTGCATTTCATGTCCTTTCTCTTACCTTACGCAATCCTCTGTTCATAAAGATGATTGACGAGCCAAGGAGATTTATCACATTCTTATCACAGAGTCGTTCCTACGCCAAACTAGTCACTTTCTCGTTTGTATATTCTAAAACACACTTCACTCCTAACAGAAAACTCTCGCTACTGTCAGTGTTCTTAATGCCGCGACACAAAGCTTTTCCAAGTCAAGATATTATTATTATTATTATTATTATTATTATTATTATTATTATTATTATTATTATTATTATTATTATTATTATTATTATTGGTGAATGCCTCCACAGTGGTGTAAATGTGAATATATATTAGAAATGTATATATACAAACAATAGTCAGATTGAGAACGAGGATCGATCAGGTTCTGGAAAGCCTTCGTTTGTATATATACTTCTAGTATATATTTACATTTACACCACAGTTTAGTGACTCATGCTATTATGAGATTTTTATGAATTATTATTATTATTATTATTATTATTATTATTATTATTATTATTATTAATGAGGAGACCTACCTAGCAAACGCACTGATTACAGTCCTAGCTGTAGAAATGAAACAAATTCCTGTGGAAAAGTAACCCACTTTATCTACCCGGTTAAAAAAAGTCTGCGTTGTGTGGGGGTTTTCGCCTCCTCCTCCTCCTCCTCCTCCTCCTCCTCCTCCTCCTCCTCCTCCTCCTCCTCCTCCTCCTCCTCCTCCTCCTCCTCCCCTTTTTTTTTGTCGTGGGGCGACATAAAAGCCAGGGAAACCTGAGGTGAGAATAAGCCCTTTGTGTGACACTGGTTGAAATTGTAGCATGTTCGCCTGGAGTCAGGACTAAATTGGTTGGACTGCTTTGCTCCCGGGATAACCAAAGTTACCGATAAGGTTCTGTCTTCTCGACACGAAACCCAGCTTGAGTGAGGGACACGCAACCTCCTTCTCCTCCTCCTCCTATTCCTCCTCCTCCTCCTCCTGATTGTGCCTTCGGGATCCTCTCTCCCTTCGGCCAAATCCTTCTGGGGCATATCCTTCACTCTGCGCGGTTGTTAAGGATCTGGGGCCTAACAATCTATCGTTAAATTAACTACCGTTTTGAAGTGTTATGATTCCCTTGTTTGTTGACGGTCTGAGTTAGGAGAAAATATTATTTTCTCTTGTGTCATTTTGATACGAATTACTCGAATGATAGTCCAGGGCTACAGAGAAAGGTTTGCAAGTGTAGTTAAGTGATAAATGAGGCTCAGATTGTCCATGCATCACCACTAATGCCTATGAGGAGGCCTCTAGAGAGACGGACAGGCAAAAAGAGAGACAATTGGACAGACAAAACTGAATACAGCAAAATAATTCCCTTGTCATTTTATAAGACTGTATTTTCCTGTAACTGTTGGCATAGGCCGTTGTTCTACCATTTTCGGAGATGTCTAAAAAGAGAATATTACTGTATTCATTGAGTAATAACTGTTATGCAGATAACGTTACTTTTATAAAAAAAAAAAGTTCTAAAAATATACTTAAATTCATTATGCACACTTGTGAACTGTTTTTTTTTTTTATTTTGACTTATTGTAAGATATATCAGAGATAATATGGACGTGCATAAAAAGAGAGCGAGTTGTAAATAAAAAAAGAAGCGTAATTTGACTAAATAATCTATATTATGGAAATGGATATGTAATCCATCATCATCTGTGCTTATTTGACTATCCGGACATCGTAATGATAACAATCAAAAGTGAATCACTTCCTCTCTCTCTCTCTCTCTCTCTCTCTCTCTCTCTCTCTCTCTCTCTCTCTGTTTTCTAACCCTGTGCTGTAAACATGATTTTCTTGTCAACGCATCTTCAGTCTTTCTTTTTCTTCTTTTTTTAATTTCCTGATTGAGAAGTCTAAAGCTTAATATTATTAGTTACATCTAATAATTCATTGAGCTTTGCAACTCAGAGAAGTCTAAAGCTTAATGTCATTAATTACATCTAATAGTTCGTTGGTCTTCGCAGCTCAGAGGAGTCTAAAGCTTAATGTTATTGATTACATCTAATAGTTCATTGATCTTTGCAACTCAGAGAAGTCTAAAGCTTCATGTCATTAATTACAGTACATCCAACAGTTCATTGATGGATGGTGAGGGAACTGGCAAAGTAACTATTTTTTTTTATTGATTTGTTAATTTATCTCTTTTTAAGAACTGATCTCCTCTTTCTGTATTTCCCTTTACCTTCTGTTACTTCTTTCTAATGAACACCATAATATTCTTTTGAAGCTTGAAGAATTTCACGTCAGTGGTCCCTTTTATTATTATTGGCCTTGTTCCATATGAATAGGGTTCTTCATCTGAATAATAATTCTTCATCTTCTGAATAATAATAATAATAATAATAATAATAATAATAATAATAATAATAATAATAATTTCAATAATAATAATAATAATAATAATAATAATAATAATAATAATAATAATAATAATATTCCTGTGTGATTCTTTGGGGAATTTGCAGACTAACCGGCCTTTATTTTCTACATTTATTATTTAATCTTGATACATTTTGCCATTTTGTTAAATAACTCACCTACTTCTGCCCATTGTATGCGTTGTTTTGCTCTAATCCCTTTTAAAAGGGTTTAGTCTAATCCTTGAAAATACCGTCATATTGTAATATTAAAACTTTTATCCATTTCCCTACCTTTCAAAACATTCATTCCAAATGCCTTTTCTTAAGATAAGATCCATCAAGAAATTTCAAAGAATCTTTTGACATTTTTTTAATCTTGAAACCACGTGACAGTGTTCCTGTATGATTCCTTGGGGAATCCGCTCTGCAACTGACGAAGCATCGAAGTACTTTCAGTTCATAGGTAATGTCACATTCACATTTAAAGTGTCTGCAAACTTGGACCTATTTTTTGAAAGCCATTTTCCCAGCGCCAGAGCATGAAGAAAAGTACTCTTGTACTCTCCAAATGTGCTATTTTGACAAGGTTCTCTCAAATACACTTCTTGAAAGCCATTTTCCCAGCGCCTGAGCGTGAAGAAAAGTACTCACGTACTCTCCAAATGTACCATTTTAACAAGGTACTCACGTCTCCATCCCGATATGCGCGGTTACCTAGACAGAAACACGAGTGAGCGAGCGCATTTACATGCGAGAACCTCCATACAATTACGTGTAAACGCATCGTGAACATGTGGAACATAATCGCAAACCGCACACCACTCCGCTCAACGATCCGATTATGTATCTCTCCCAAAACAAACGCTTCCTCCGCGATCCGCGTCTCATCCCCGTATTGCCCGCGCTAATTCCGCGCGAGCATTTACCGGCCGTTGCCTCTCGGCCACCGTCTTAATTGGACCTTAACCCTGTGGGTGGACATGTGCGAATCGAAAGCAAAAGAGGCGTCTCCGCATCCACTGACTCAAAATAAAAAAAATAAACACCGTCGGGATCACTGGGTCGTGACTGATACGCCGTAATGGCATTACCTAATTGCGTACAGAGAGAGAGAAAAGAGGTTTCGTTTTAGCTGACGAGGGAGTTTTTTTTTTTTCTTCGTCCGTTCTCCTCATCATGTGTTATAAATTCTCCGGTGATGATCGTGCTACGGCCGTGGCTTCTTGATGTATGTTTTGAGAGAGAGAGAGAGAGAGAGAGAGAGAGAGAAAGGGCGGGCGGAGAGGAAACCGCACTTCTAGAGTTATTTAGCCGCGTATATAACGCGTTTTACGCGACTGATCCTATTACTTGCGTAGTTTCTCAGCTGAGTAATGACGGGGATAACGCAAAATAAAAAAAAAGAAATAAAATAAATGGATTCCCGGTTCGCAAGGTACAAAATATGGCTTCTGGAGGTCATTTCTCTTTATTGTGGAATTATGGCTCGCTTATATAGCCCAATTATCCACAGTGCAAATAAACAAGCAAAAAAATGCGTCGAGTTTCTTCGGCAATCGAGCCGCGCAGCCGCCACAGCGTATTTTCAAGGCCACCGAAAATAGATCTATCTTTCGGTGGTCTCGGTATAATGTTGTTCGAGCCGCGGCTCATGAAACTTTAAACACGGCCCGGTGGTGGCCTATCCTATATCGTTGCCAGAAGCACGATTATGGCTAAATTTAACCTTAAATAAAATAAAAACTACTGAGGCTAGAGGGCTGCAATTTGGTATGTTTGATGATTGGCGGGTGGATGATCAACACACCAATTTGCAGCCCTCTAGCCTCAGTAGTTTTTAAGATCTGAGGACGGACAGAAAAAGTGCGGACAGAAGAAGTGCGGACAGAAAAAGTGCGGACAGAATAAAGTGCGGACGGACAGACAAAGCCGGCACAATAGTTTTCTTTTATAGAAAACTAAAAGCAAACTAGTTCTTCACTCTTTGATTAATTCATCTCGCTGTTAAGGATTAAAAACAATAATGACATTGATTATGATTATGATGATAATAGAAAGGGCAGAAACATAATTCATTATTATTATTATTATTATTATTATTATTATTATTATTATTATTATTATTACTGCATGACTGAAAAATAATTTAATCACTGAGCTTAAAAATAAGAGTTTTATAAATGTAAATTATTATTATTATTATTATTATTATTATTATTATTATTATTATTATTATTATTATTATTATTATTACATAAGAACCACTATTACTGCATGGCTGAAAAATAATCCAATCACTGAGTTTAATACGCCCCTTTTATTATTATTATTATTATTATTATTATTATTATTATTATTATTATTATTATTATTATTATAACAACCACTATTACTGCTTGAGTGAAAAATAATCCAATCACTGAGCTTGAAACGCCCCATCTAAATGCAAATCGCCTCATATATTTCCGCCACCTGTGTCACTTCTAAATAAATAACCGAACCATCCCCCTCATTACCTAATTACTAGTATCATTACCAAATGAGGCTCATAATTACTCGAGGGACGAAAAAAGCAAGTAATGTGTTCCTGCCGAATGACGATCAGGTAATTATTGAAAGCTGTAGTAGGAATATATTGATTACCCGACTACGTGAACTCAGCAGGATAAGCAAACTGAGTTCGCCCTGAATGTGAGTTTTCTCCGAAGGTTGGGTTTGGTCGCGGCTTCGGCTTAGAATTTCGCGAATAACTTGACGTTCGAGTTGGGATGAAGTATATGCTTTTACGCTTCTTTGCTTGGTTGAAATTTCCCACCTTTCTTTCCCACCGATATAACAGCAGAACCTCAGTTGCATTGATGTCTAAATACACACACATATATATATATATATATATATATATATATATATATATATATATATATATATATATATATATATATATATACATATATACACATATATACACATGTACACATATATATATAGTCTTGTGTATACCTGTTCTGTGATCAAAAACAAAAGTCAGGCTCTAATGATATTTGACATTCGTGTCTTCATATATTACTACTGCATATCTCCTCTGTTAATGCTCTAGACATTCTTCATCATTTGTATTCATCATAAAAGAAAAAATACCCTCTAAGTATTAAACCGTATTCCATCCCTGCTGTCTCATTCAGACCAAGCTTTTGTACATAACACCGCGATGGCATTTACAGATCCACATAACAGCTGTGAAACATCCACTTTAAGTAATCCGCCACGAGAAGCTGAGGAAAACAAACACTTTCTCCCACATTACCTCATTAGCACGATGCCCGTCACATACGACAGACGCATACCACGTAGTCGCCCTTACTCGTAAGTAGACATCAGCGTAATTTCGCGGAACGTCCGTCATCATTATAAATTGTGGGTCGTATCCTGTCCGCGGAAACAGTTTAGGGAACGGGGAAACAACAATAACAGCAGCAATCAGCAGCAGCAGCAGCAGCAGGAACAGCAAACAGCAGCAGCAGCAGCAGCAGCAGGAATGATTGTAATCGCTCCTGACATTTTACCATGCGATAAGCAACAGCAAGCCACAAAACCAGGGGCATTACACGGCGACAGGAATTTCAAATGCAGATACGTGTAACCACAAGGAGGGAAGATCCCACAGTCCTCTGGGGAGGCTATTTGGTTTTCTGTAAAAGAAAACTGTTGAATGGCTATTTTCAGTTTTCTGTGAGAGAGAAGTGTTGAGATGGCTATTTTCAGTTTTCTGTAACAGAAAACTATTTGGATAGCTGATTTTAGTTAGTTTTCTGTGCAAGAAAACTATTGAGATGGCTATTTTCAGTTTTCTGTGAGAGAAAACTGTTGGGATGGCTATTTTCAGTTTTCTGTGAGACAAAACTGTTGAGATGGCTATTTTCAGTTTTCTATAAAAGAAAACTATTGAAGATGGCTATTTTCAGTTTTCTGTAACAGAAAACTATTGGGATGGCTATTTTTAGTTTTCTGTAAAAGAAAACTACTGAGATGGCTAGTTTTCAGTTTTCTGTAAAAGAAAACTACTGAGACGGCTATTTTCAGTTTTCTGTAAAAGTATACCAGTGAGATTGCTATTCTTGTTTTCTGTACAAGAAAACTATTTAAGGTCAAAGTTAGCCATGATCGTGCGTCTGGCAGCGCTATAGGCCAGGCCACCACTGGGCCGTGGCTGAAAGTTTCTTGGGCCGCGGCTGAGAGTTTCATACAGCATTATACGCCTAACAGAAAACTCGATTGCGCCGAAGAAACTTCGGCGCATTTTTTACTTGTTTAATTCCTGCCGTGACTGATGTAAAGCAAACAGAGGATTTGAGATCACACGTGTGAGTCGTCTCGTCTGGAGACTTTGGAAGAGAGAGAGAGAGAGAGAGAGAGAGAGAGAGAGAGAGAGAGAGAGAGAAAGACCCTTTTGCCAGAAACGAAGCTGTACCAGCAGCACTAGCAGCGAGCGACAGCTGTAAATGACGCCGATGTGTAAAGAAATATCACTGCGCATAGTAGTCGTTCTGAGTTGCTCGTTGTACAGGAAGCGATTATCTCAGTTTACGATGTGTAAGTAAGGACTCTCGGCTCTTAATGCGACTCTATCACACTCGTTACTCATCGCTCCTGGGGAGTGAGTGAGTACCCACCTCTGTCAGCACTAGATCACCGAACTGCATTTAAACACCCCCAAAATTCTCTACCCTCCCCCGACCCGATCCTCTGGTCCACCACGACGACCACCTATCCCTGGTCCACCTCCTCCCCCTGGTCCACCACCTCCTCCTCCCCCCCCTCTCCCCCTCCTCCTCCAACTACAAAGCAAACCCTCAAATTGGAAAGGAATTAGGAGAAACGAAGGCGAGGGGTCCCTCTCCCCACAATTGGCTAAAAGTTATAACTTCATGGTAAAACTTACATCTCTGGTCCACCATCACCACCTACCCCTGGTCCACCTCCTACCCCTTCCCCTGGTCCACCACCTCCTCCTCCCCCCTCTCCCCCTGGTCCTCCTCCAACTACAAAGCAAACCCTCAAATTGGAAAGGAATTAGTAGAAGAAACGAAGGCGAGGGGTCCCTCTCCCACAATTGGCTAAAAGTTGTAACTTCATGGTAAAACTTACATCTCTGGTCCACCATCACCATCTACCCCTGCTCCACCACCACCACCTCCTCCCCCTGGTCCACTAAATCCTCCCTCTCCCCCTCCTCCACCAACTACAAAGCAGAACCTCAAATTGGAAAGGAATTAGGAGAAACGAAGGCGAGGGGTCCCTCTCCCCACAATTGGCTAAAAGTTGTAACTTCATGGTAAAACGAACATCTTCAGCTAATGCCATTTTTCCTTCTTTCTTTTTTTCTCCCTTTTCTTTTATTCCTCGCCTCTCTGAGCGGATATGTGCTATTTCTCAAACAGTACTTTTAACATAGGAAGTATTGAGTGTCCCGGGAACATTTCCCAAGGATGTTATACAGATAAACCCTACGTTGTACACAGCATATTTTTGCGCAGTTAAGGCAATTCTGATGAATCCACGCTGTCATCTGTAATGTAAGTCACAAAGTTTTATGTTGAAATTTATGTCATCTTAGACGTGATCAGATCCCCTCATTAAGAAGAAGAAGAAGAAGAAGAAGAAGAAGAAGAAGAAGAAGAAGAAGAAGAAGAAGAAGAAGAAGAAGAAGAACAAGCATTTACTTCCTATAAACTAAAGCCACAGAAAAGAACATATAAAACGGATAAGTGTAAAAAAAAATTATAATGTAAATTGCTTCTCTAATTTATAAGAGAAAGGGAGGTCCCATCATTATAGAAATTCCTTTTACAATGCACAGAAAAATAGAATCGGGTGTCTAATCATTATATGTTTATAATGCACAAAAAAGTACAGCGAACTAAAACCCATTAAGAAATTCAAAGGTTCAGAGTACAATATGATTTTCCTTCCTCCCAGTTACGTTCTGCATAACTCGCAGGATGACTGTCGCTCATAGCGCTAGTTTCTGCAATAGATTACGTAACATTATATAAATATATATGTATGTGTGTGTGTGCGTGTAGAATATCATGTGAACCAACAACTTCTATCTACACAATCTACTACCATGTCACGTCCAAGTTAAACGAATGATATAACTGTCGAGAATGCAAGCACAGTGAAGCAGTTTTGCATTCCAGCGTCACTGATATTGCAGAATATGTCACATCAGCGAATTCATAAAGGGACTCCCCAAACGATCGTAAATACCTCCCCTGTCTAATCCTCCAAGCGAGACACACAAAGAGAGATTATTAAAGATTCCTCTCTTGATAACAAACCACTTAGAAGAAGAGGGGAGCCACTGAACTCATTCTTTGCTGTCAGCTTTCGTTAAATGTCGTCTGATCGCCTTTTTTTTTTTTTTAGTTTTCTGTAAAAGGAAACTATTGTGCCGGCTTTGTCTGTCCGTCCGTACTTTATTCTGTCCTCACTTTAACTGGCCGCCCTCAGATCTTAAAAACTACTGAGGCTAGAGGGTTGCAAATTGGTATGTTGATCATCCACCCTCCAATCATCAAACATACCAAATTGCAGCCCTCTAGCCTCAGTAGTTTTTATTTCATTTAAGGTTAAAGTTAGCCATAATCGTGCTTCTGGCAACGATATAGGCTAGGCCACCACCGGGCAGTGGTTAAAGTTTCATGGGCCGCGGCTCCTACAGCATTATATCGAGACCACCGAAAGATAGACCTATTTTCGGTGGCCTTGATTATACGCTGTACAGAAAAAATGAATTTTATTGTTAATTACAGCCGAGTAGTTTTTAAGATCTGAGGGTGGACAAACAAATAGCCATCTCAATAGTTTTCTTTTACAGAAAACGAAAATTGCAAAAGATGACTTAAAAGTAGAGCAACAAATAATATAAGTACTACGTATGATATCACTCAAACCCATCATATGAGCCGTGAATGGTATTCCGGATATTCAAGATGGCAGACGTTGTTTACTTTGAAAAAGAACGAGTTAGTCTTTCAAGTGTTTTGGATATTCCTGTCAGCTTTCAAGCGGGGCATCGGTTTTCTCGGATTTCATTCTGCTGCTTGAGTGCTTGAGTTTGGGTGCTTGTGTCTAAAAAGATCATTTAAAAAAAAAAACTATAGATCACTGGCTCCCTTCTGGAATTTGGTGATGTTATGTTTCTAGAGTCACCTTCCCCTTCCACCACATAAATGCACTTGATCCAAATATATTTATATAAAATATATATAAATATACACTCAAAATTCACATCTCTGTGTGGGATTCCAGGTTAATTATCTTGAAGACATTTGTTTATCGGATTTCCTTAAATAATGACCGGCATTCTGACCATAATTACGTGGCCATGATACACCATCTTCGACCACCATCGACATTGCTGATTGCTCCACTAGGGCGAATTTCCCTTCGCTTATCTGCTTCAGCTATAAGAAAAAGAATGTTTTTTTAACTAGCATTCTCAGGACAAGAGACTGTCCCATCTAAATCAAACTCCACTCGAGAAAAAAAAAATGTATAATTAAGAAAAGAGTGACTGCAATCTCCTGGACATTGGTCCTCACTCCGGCAATCTCCTGGGCATTAGTCCTCACTCCAGCAATCTCCTGGGCATTAGTCCTCACTCCAGCTACACAACCAGTCATCAATAGCGCTAATCCGCTGTTATTACCGCGATTATTGTACCTGATGAAGAAGAAGTCTCCATCTCGTCTTCTGTCATTGAAAGAAGATAACGCAGCTAGAGGCTGATTTGTTTTTGTTGTTGATGACTGTTGATGTTCGCTCTTTGGTCGGCGTTGCGTCTGTGTGGTGTTTGTTGTCCTGTCCTGGTACAGCCCCCTACAACCTCATTAACCCCACAACCCCCAACAGCCTCACAACCTTAACAACCCCAAAAGATGACCCAACAACCTCAACAATCTTAAAACCCTTCAACCTCAACAAATCCAACAACCCAACAACCATACCAACCTCAACAACCCCATAACCTCAACAAATCCAACAACCCAATAACCACATCAACAACCCCACAACCTCAACAAATCCAACAAACCAACAACCACATCAACAACCCCACAACCTCAACAACCCAACAACCTCCAACAACCCCACAACCTCCAACAACTCAACAACTTCCCAATAACCCCAAAACCCCACATCCCAAACAACCCCAACAACCCAAACAACCCCACAACCTCCAACAACCCCACAACTTCAACAACCCAAACAAGCTCCCAATAACCCCACAACACCACCCACCAACTATTCATTTTCTTTATTTTCTCCAAGTCGTTTGCTTGACCCTCTGAGCCACGAGAGAAGAAGAAGAAGAAGAAGAAGAAGAAGAAGAAGAAGAAGAAGAAGAAGAAGAAGAAGAAGGAGAAGAAAGACACCTTATCATTACAGTCCTCTGTTGAGTCTCATCTCCTCACTTCGGAGGCGTCTTTCCTTCACATTAGTTTTACCATAATTATCAATAATTATTGTCTTGGCCATCCTGTTTCGGCACCTCCGTCCAACCCCCTTCTCTCTCTCTCTCTCTCTCTCTCTCTCTCTCTCTCTCTCTCTCTCTCTCTCTCCCTTCACAGCAAATACGCTGCGAGAGCCGTTGTTACGTCGTTATTGTTATTACCGTTATTTCCTGAACAAACTAACTGGGTTTGACTTATGTTGTCCGCTGTTGGATGCTGCCGGCTCGGTCGTGTTTCTGCTTGGCTGCCAATTTCGGGAATGGGGGGGAATATAGTAGCCTAATGATTGCTGGTCTGGCTTGTCGAAATAGAGAGAGAGAGAGAGAGAGAGAGAGAGAGAGAGAGAGAGAGAGAGAGAGTGTGTGTGTTCATGCTTGAACAATGACCATCTTCTTCTTCTTCTTCTGAGAAGTTTGTTTTCGTAACCCTTTATTATGAAAGAGAGGATGAAATTATTAGAGAGAGAGAGAGAGAGAGAGAGAGAGAGAGAGAGAGAGAGAGAGAGAGAGAGAGAAACTGAAACATCATTGATAATTGTCCCCAGGGTATTTGTGTGTGTGTGTGTACCAGAATGACATGAAAAAATACCCCTAGGGATGTTGAAATAAAAGATATTGTTTGAGCGGGTTTTCAATCGATGCTAAACTAAGATTCCTTAGAAACTTCATTGAGGATAATACCTCTGTCTACACTTTTTCAATTAAAACCAGCAAATTTCACTTGCCAATTGCACTGAAGAATTTCTGCTTCAACAGGCATTTTGAGGAACTTTATAAAAATCTGGTTGAAATTTGGCGGTATAATTTTGCCTAACATTACTTATTATTTGTCAACAGATGAACCCTATTCACATGGAACAAGCCCACCAAAGGGTCCACTGACTTGAAATTCTTAAAGCTTTCAAAGAGTGGTGGTTTCAACCTCCCACCGCAGCAGACCCCACACTGCAGCAGTAACTGATCTTGATACAGGTCTAAGTGATTTTTCATCGCTCTGGGGGAGACAGGAACCCGCGACATCTGAGTGGCATGCCACGACACTAATCACAATAAGCCTGCACGTACATTACATTAGTAAATGAAGCAATTTTACAGAAACTTGTCTCCTGTCTCAAACTCAAGTTATAGTCATCCTCAAGACAATGTGAGACAGTGTTAGAATAATCAGGTATATTTAATAAGTTCTGTTGGAAATAGTGCAGCTGTAAATGTTTCCCAAAATGGTTCACAGATAGGAATATTTGTTGTTTCTATGAATATTTGATTAGTTCCCAGATTTTTTTAACGAAAAAAACAAATTTCTGTTACCTTTCTCATTATTTAAATAAAAATTTTAACCACTGCCCGGTGGTGGCCTGTCGTATAGCGTTGCCAGACCTACGACCATGGCTAACTTTAACCTTAAATGAAATAAAAACTACTGAGGCTAGAGGGTTGCAATTTGGTTTGTTTGATGATTGGAGGGTGGATGATCCACATAACAATTGGTAGACCTGTAGCCTCAGTAGTTTTTAAGATCAGAGGACGGGCAGAAAAAGTGCGGACGGACAGACAAAGCCGGCACAATAGTTTTCTTTTACAGAAACCTAAAAAGAATGGCATAGGTGCCGTGACATAAGGATATCAAAATTCAAGATGAAGTAGCTGAAAATAAGTGAGCCCTCGTTTCCAGTAATTTTCCAGGAAGTCTTATTGCTGGATTTGACTCTTTAGCCAGAATCCATCAGCATTTGGCTTTGGAACAGCTCAATTAAAAATGCTGTGTTGTGTAGCCTTAGTCAGTCAGACCAGCACATGAGCAACCCACCCTCATATATATATATATATATATATATATATATATATATATATATATATATATATATATATATATATATATATATATATATATATATATATATATATATATATATATATATATATATATATATATATATATATATATATATATATATATATATATATAATTTTCTTTTAATGCATCTATCGTTCGTCTTCAAACCGGATCATTTGGCTTTTCTCATTAGCCCCATGTTCCAGCCCTAAATTATCATAGCCCACCATCACTCACTTCTCTATTCCTTCTTTAACGACGTCTTAGAGCAGCGGCGTAAATTTTCTCTCCCTCTTCTTCGTCTGAGCTTCGCAATTCATCTCAACGTCCAATTCACTTTCGGGAACTCGATCTTCATGTTCGTTTCCAGCCCACTGCCCTCTGAGAAACATCTCAGAATTACCTTCCTCTCTCCGCCAATCTCCTTCGCTCCGTTGCTGTTCTCCTTTTCCCCCCCTCCTTCCTAATTAAATCATACTTTTTCTGCCTCTTCCCTTCTTCCCCCCCATTCCCTTGCACAGTAGCCAAACGCTGGCCGGTAAAACAACACCATTACCAGCCATACTCTTGTGATGAGCGCCAGGTAGTTGGGTAGATCAGCCCTAATCATAGTCTAATTACACATACCGGCCTGGATGCGAAACCTTCAATTACTCTCCTCCTCCTCCTCCTCCTCCTCCTCCTCCTCCTCCTCCTCCTCCTCCTCCTCCTCCTCCTCCTGCCGTCTAGCTGCTCTCTCTCTCTCTCTCTCTCTCTCTCTCTCTCTCTCTCTCTCTCTCTCTCTCTCTCTCTCTCTCTCTCTCATACGTATATACCTAAACACGCTCCACTTCAGCATTTTGTTCGAGCTGAAAGATGACGAATATACACTGATATGTCTTTCATTTACATTATTTCCCCCCTTTCATTCTTCTTCTTCTTCTTCTTCTTCTTCTTCTTCTTCTTCTTCTTCTTCTTCTTCTTCTTCTTCTTCTTCTTCTCCTCCTCCTCTTTCGTTATTTGGAGACGAATGGTCAAGCTGAAAGATCAAGAAATACACTGATCCTTATTAGCTGTGACACGTCTTTTCATTTCCACTCATTCATTTGATTTTGCCCTTCTAGTCTTCTTCTTCTTCTTCTTCCTCTTCTTCTTCTTCTTGTCCTCCTCCTCATCCTTCTTCTTCTTCTTCTTCTTCTTCTTCTTCTTCTTCTTCTTCTTCTTCTTCTTCTTCTTCTCCTCTTTAGTTATTTAGGAGACGAATGGTCACCATCATCTGCCCCTCTTGCTCGCTCCATTGCTCTTCCACCCGAGGCGACCCTAGTCTCATTCCTGTTTTCTCACTTCGTCCTTCGGCTCCACCTCCAGTTCTCGCCTCTCCACCAAGGTCTCTCGTTCTGTGCAACAAACAATTAGTTATTTATGTGTTGTTGGGTTCGACCTTACCTGCAATCGAAGTCGCCGATGGATGGGAGTCGCATGGAGGCAACGTGGCGCAAGCACTTCACAGCTGCGATGATTCTGAAATCTGTGATCGAGTTTCTTTCCTGCAAGGAATAATTGAAAGTTTGTGGTTTGGGAAAGATGTTTTACCAGGAATTTGTTTTTTGGGGGGTTTTGGTGCATTTTGGTTTTCACCAAAAGAGTTTAAGCAAAGCTGAAGGTGTTAATTGAAGGTGCGATCATCACGGAACTTTAGGGTAAACAACTTAAGCTGGGAATGAGGGCTATTATTTCTGTGAAATGAATGTCTTTGGTTTTCTGTGAAAAATGGTCATTCTGGTTTTCACCAAAAGATTTCACCCAAAGGCTCTATTACAATCATCACGCAACTTTAGACTGAAAAACTTTTGATGAAACTAAGTACTATAATTTCTGTGAAATTAACGTAATCTATATGCCTGCATTTTTCCACCGCCCTAACTCATGCCTCTAACATTGACCCTCCAAAATACACTTCTCAAATCGAGTTTGATAAAGAAGCATTTTATATATTTTGTTTAAAGGCCTGACATGAAAGTTATGCGCGAATAAATAGGAAACATATAAAATTTGCTGAATCCTGAATGTTAAATTAGATTAACATTGAAGGTCATCATCATTCAGAGATAAAAAAAAATAGTAAAGAAAGTAGCCTACTTGAACACTATCCACTTAAACTTTATTCATTCATTCACTTAAAACATTGACAACTACGTTAAAACATCACTGAAAGAAAATAGTGACTTCAGACCAAGGGATTAGAATATCAGCAGGTTTAATCATAGTTATTATTATTTTTGTATTATTCAGTAGATGAAACCTATTCGTATGGAACAAGCCCACCACAGGGGCCATTGACTTGAAATTCTTCAAGCTTCCAAGGAATATTATAGTGTTCATTAGGAAGAAGTAAGAGGAGGTAAAGGGAATTACAGAAAGAAGAGATCCCACCAATTAAAAAATTAAAAAATAAATTAATAACTTAACAAACAGATAAAAATGCATTAAAATACAAGGAGAATGGTATCAGGATAGCAATGCATTGCACCTTCGCTTGAACTTCTGAAGAAGTTCCAAATTGCACGACTTCCTCAGTAGGGAGGCCGTTCCACAGTCCAATGGTGTGAGGAATGAAGGACCTCTGGAACTAGCATTATATATTAAGTTGTCGAGGAATCTTCGAAAGATTACAGTGGTCTGGGTCCATCCAACTCCCTGAGAGGAAATACCGTCTTTAAGATCCCAAAAATTGGCTGTTCAACAAATAGAAGCTGCTACTGACCAGGTTTCTGACCTGCACGGTCAATTTTTATGTCCCACAGAAAAATTAACTCGGCAGTCTTCTTGGAAAGCTACTGAATCTGACGTTGAATGACCAGGCATTTTATGGTCACAACCATCCAAATTTTTTTCACAGGGCTGTTAATTATCCCTTATACCTTGTTTTATTACGAAGAAAATGCTGGGAAAAGTCCCTAAAAAATGCTGGCATGCTGCCCAGGGTATTTTCTGGAGGAAGTTCCTAAAAAAAATTCTGGCATGCTACTCCGGGTATTCTTTGGATGAAGTTCCCAAAAAAAATTCTGGCATGCTACTCCGGGTATTTTTTGGAAGAAGTCCCTAAAATAATTCTGGCATGCTTCTCCGGGTATTTTTTGGAAGAAGTCCCTAAAATAATTCTGGCATGCTACTTGGGGTATTTTTTGGAGGAAGTCCCTAAAAAAAATTCTGGCATGCCACTCCGGGTATTTTTTGGAATAAGTCCCTAAAAAAATGCTGGCGTGCTACTCCGGGTATTTTTTGGAAGAAGTCCCTCCCCCAAAAAATGCTGACACGCTACTCGGGGTATTTTCAGAGACACATTCTTTAAAAGGGCAGTAAGCTTAGTTTACCTCTCTCTACCTTCTATTGTTTTATGAGAATCACTGAATTATAAAGCTCAAATGATTCTCTTTCTTTACCTAGGGCTTGTAATTCTTAGGTTGCGTCTACACTACAAGAAATGTGTCATAAACACGTGTCGCAGCTTATTGCCTACATATCACAAAAAGGTTGGAGACAATCAAAGACTCTAAGTAGAAAACGTACCGTTGGCAAATGTTGGAAAACAGTACAGAAGAACTGGTCTCAGCTGCCAAAATGTCTTTGACTTATCTGAGATGTGTGTTCAATAAGTTATCGACGCTTATTTATGACATCTGTTTATTATAAAGTGAAAGAACACCTAGTTTCAGTAATAAGATCATAGGAAATCCAAATGTCTGCAACAGTGAATATCCTTTGCAAAGATTTCAGGTTTCGTTTTCCTAACTCGCAGCTAATATTGATTCTACTTTTGAAATAGCGTTTCTATTTATATCACAGCCTATTCATTTCAGTACATTGTAGTCTAAATTTGCCAAAAAAAAAGTAGTATTTAATTCGTATTTTCTTCTACAGCACGTATCATTACAGAAAACAGCTAATTACTTCTTCTGCCCTTGCAGATTTAACTTTATGTCCAAGTCAACATCGATGAAGAATGAGAACATATTCATTTAAACTAACTTTTGTTCTGCCTTGGATTTAGTTGATAATAAGGATTCTATATAAACACTCCGTGCCTGAGACGCTGGAGGACTTAGAATTAATCTCATTAACAGGGTTCGAGTGACTGGAAGCTAAGAATAGTTGATTTTTTTTTTTTTTTTTTTGGTGAGCGTAGGCCTATCTTGTCTGTTGTTCCTTAGGGGAGTGTTCTTGGAGTTATATTGTAGGTCAGTCAGTAAGGGTTCAATAAAGGTACAAAAGAGCTAGGTGGAATAAGTTTTAGAATTTATATATATATATAAACGTGAGTCATCGGGGATACTTCAGTTAAACATAAAATTACAAATACAGAATTCAGTGCCCAAAACAAACAAACCTCGTCTCGTCACAAATCCCTCTAGTCAAAGATATGTTAAATTTTAATTTGTCATCTCTCTCTCTCTCTCTCTCTCTCTCTCTCTCTCTCTCTCTCTCCAGAGCATATGCCTGTTTAACTCATCTTTTATAGTCAGGAAATTATTATATATACTTTCACTCCATAACAGATATATTTCCCTGTATGTACAAATTCTCGCGTTCCCATTCTAGATTTCAAATGAAAGTTTATTGTATTTTCAAAAATCAAAATTTCCTTCCCAGAAATTTAGCTGGTCTTTACAGAAATATCAAGATTTCAAATAAAATTTTATTGCATTTTTAAAAAATTGGAATTTCCTTCCCAGAAATCGAGTTGGTCTCAAAGAAATCTCAACTTGACCATTTTCCCTATTTCCCTCCAAGATGGTTATGGTTTGAATTCGGAAGCGTGCATAATGCCCTGCAATCCCTCTCCGTCCAGGACCAGCAGCAGGTAGTCAGGGGATCCTCAGAGGTAACTCTGGCTTCGGATGAAGCCGTAAGAGAGGCGCACACCTGCGCCCCTCAGCATACAATTGCACGCACCCGGAATCCAATTTCGTTTCTAATTTCAATAATTCATGCGGCGTGATGAGTCAAGTAGGAAGAGCTTGGGCGTTCACCAAGCTGGTCCGTCTTAGCGCAGAGAGAGAGAAACGCTTCTCGTCTCCCGGCTGGTATCGGTCTTTCCTTGTCCTGGTCTCGTAATTGATTGTAATTAGTTCTTCCTAGGTGCGTAGCACAGGTATTCTGTTACGGAGTCAGAGTATCGTCTGAACAGGCCAATGGTATTATCTGGACAGGGCCATTGCAGTATCATCTGAGTGGAGCCATAGTATTGTCTGAGCATGGCCATGGTATTATCTGGACAGGGCCATTGTAATATCATCTGAATGGAGCCATAGTATTGTCTGAGCATGGCCATGGTATTATCTGAACAGGGCCATAGTATTATCTGAACAGGGTCATAGTATTATCTGAACAGGGCCCTTGTATCATCTGAATGAAGCCGTAGTATTCTCTGAACATGGACATACTATAATCTGAATGGGACCATAGTATCATCTGAACGGGGCAACAGTATCATCTGAATGGGCCTTAGTAGCATCTGAATGGAGCCATAGTATTGTCTGAACAGGGCCATTGCATAATCTGAACGGGGCCATAGTATCATCTGAACGGGACCATAGTATTATCTGATCAGGGCCATAGTATCATCTGAACGGGACCATAGTATCATCTCAACACTGGAAATTACCGTTGTGGTTCCACCACTATATTTTGATAATCAAATAGCAACACTTTCTCCTGACAGTTCACGCAACATGAAGTTATTATTTTCATATTTATTGGGAAACTGAAATAAAGGTGACCATGAAATGACCACACCTGAAATCATTTAATCCCATATATTTTATTTATGCTCTCTCTCTCTCTCTCTCTCTCTCTCTCTCTCTCTCTCTCTCTCTCTCTCTCTCTCTCTCTCTCATGAAATCCAATCGATTCACCGTTAGTGTCTCAGAAGTACTTTGTAAGTATTCTCTCTCTCTCTCTCTCTCTCTCTCTCTCTCTCTCTCTCTCTCTCTCTCTCTCTCTCTCATAACAGCACATCGATTCACCCTTAATGTATGAGAAATACCTTATCAATGTATTCTCTCTCTCTCTCTCTCTCTCTCTCTCTCTCTCTCTCTCTCTCTCTCTCTCTCATAAAAACCGATCGATTCACCATTAATGTCTTAGATGTCCTTTGCAAATATTTCTCTCTCTCTCTCTCTCTCTCTCTCTCTCTCTCTCTCTCTTTTTCACAGACACAAAAACAAACACACACACACATGTTCCATTGGCGGCGCATGTCTGTTATCCCCCAACAAAGCTTCCGAAACGATAAAATCAAAGGTCGAAGGTGAATGAATCAATACGAACTGCGAAGCATTTCAGATTTGTTATCGACGGCCCGACTTCTGCTCAAGCAAAGCGTGATGGAGTTTTTTTGTACTTTTATTTAAGCAAACGGGGCTTTTCTTCTTCTTCTTCTTCTAATTTTTAACAAGCTAGTGTGGCGGAAGCCAAAGACTTCAAAATCCAGCGGGGCAGTTTCGTGGGATCATTTATCTGAATTGTTTACAACATCCAAAGATAGAAACTCCTCTTCGAACCAGTTACAATCATTTTGCAACTACTAATTCAGTGGGTAGCTCTGAGCGGACCCCAAGGTCGTAATGCCCCAGCAACGAGAGTATAATACCCCATCGTGATACCAACACTTATTCCTACGATTTTTGGGCATCTGGGCTCCCTCTATTCACCTCTTGGCCTATGGCAGTTGTTCCTAGCCTGGGGTACCTGTACCCCCAAGGGGTACGAAATCTTAAACCGGGAGGTACGAGATATGATACCCAGCGCGATGGTAATATATATTTACTGTATATTTATCATATGTTTGTATTGTTTTTAGATTAGATGGGGGTACGAGACAATTTTCTGAGATATCACTGTGTACTGGGGCACTGGGAAAGTTTAAGAACCACTGGCCTATGGCGACTGGGGTCTATTTTTTTTTTTTTATCAGTTAAACTACAACATTAAACCCGGGGGTAACAGACATGATAACCATTGCATGATACCGTATATTTATCATAATTTTGTATTGTATTTATATTGGATGGGGGTACAAGAAAATTTTCTGGGATACCAACGGGTACTGGGAGCACTGGGAAACATTAAGAGCCACTGGCCTATGGCGGATGGAGTCTATTTTTATTTTAATCAGTTAATGGCAACTGGAGTACATTTCCTTCACCACTGAAACCACAACAGTCATCAGAATTGAATGCTCCTGTTCAAACGCAACAAGTGTTTTCCTTAAGTGTGTATGAGTGATACAAGCACCAGTAAAATGTCAAACGATCACTGTATCATCAGTTGTCAATATTGTATAGCGTAAAACCTTCCTACTTTTTTGTTAGGTCAAAAACCTCGATTTAAAAAAAAAAAATACTTAACTAAACATTCTCCCAAAACTGTTCCCAAGAAGATCTCCCTTAAACGCAACAGGAGTTTTTAATCTTTAGTGTCATTTTTATTGTTGTTATTAAGGACACACAATAAAACGGGTTCGGAAAAAAGCTTGTTTTTGTAACCCTCTCTCTCTCTCTCTCTCTCTCTCTCTCTCTCTCTCTCTCTCTCTCTCTCTCTCTCTCTCTCGCTCTTCATTACATGGTTCCCAAAGTTGACTCTGATTAAGTCCGATGTCGTAAAAATAAAGTGGAACAAAAAGAAAGAGGGATGATGATGATGATGAGTAAAAACGGTGGGAAGGGCACAGCAGTAGCAGCAGAAACAGCAGAAGTCTGCTGCAGCAGAAACAGCAGTCTTCGCTACATGAATCCCAACGCAGTCGACTCTGATTAAGTCCAATGTCGTAAAAATAAAGTGGAGCAAAAAAGAAGAGGGATGGTGATGAATGTAAACGGCGAAAAGGGCACAGCAATAACAGCAGAAACAGCAGCAGCCGAACAGCAGCCTTTACAACCTACGTAACCCGGGTGCAGCAGAGGCAGCAGCAGTGGCCTGCAGCACCGCCGATATGCAACGCGGATTCAACATGCGCCTCCAGGGAAGACTGCGGCTTGTCTGCAATTAAGATGCAGCGAGCGATTATTTTCACATCGTTCGAGTTTGTTTCGTCTCGTATCTTTTGAATGCGGACGGAACGGGGCCTCGGCCTCGTTATGCCGCCTCGGAATACACTCCCGAACCGATAAGAGCCGCGGCAGAACTCGGTAACCATTAAACCTTCCTTATTTACGCGTCGTATTCTGTCGCGTTTTCGTCGGTTTTTTTTTTTTTCCGAGAGTTTCCCCAAGCAGTAATTTCTGCCATCACCTGGCTCTTGTCAACAGACTGACAAAAACACGTTAATGCCCCGGCCACAAGAGCACATACACACGAGGAGGTCTCCCGCCCGAAACAATCTAGCGGTCTCTGCAATTACGGTCGATTCCAGGTAGATAAATATTGGCAGAGCAGCCCTTCCCACGGGCGACCGGAGCGACCACAATGTGCGCGTATTGCGCCCGAGATCATTTTTGATCGCCCGGTTATCCATGAATTTAATTGAGATTTTCCTGCAATAAAGAGATCGTAAAAAGAAACGCCGGTCAGGGAAAAAAAGAAAAAGGAGAAACTCAATTTCCATATTTGGCCAAGTGGCCAAATTAAAAAGCGATTCGGAGCAGCCATTACAACGCAGGAAAAAAAATGAGCCTCGGAGATCCGAGAGTACTCACAAAATGAGAAGACGCAAAATATTTCTGAAATGCGCCGACGCGCCAGGAAAAGCGATCCATTTCGAGGGAGCCATTTCGCCGACGCAGCTGGGAAGAAGAAGAAGAAGAAGAAGAAGAAGAAGAAGAAGAAGAAGAAGAAGAAGCTGAATGAAGGACAGAGAGCGCGAGGTAAGGGTTTGTGAGACGCCCTTAACGGACCCTCTCTAAAGCCAAACCAAATTCTCGCAGGACCCTTCTCCGGGTTGGAAATGCGTCTGGGGACGCCCCTTGACGCGACAGCCGTCGACTGGAGGCGCAAACAGTGACTCCCACGACGGCGAATACAGGGTCCAAAAGGGCGGTTCTTACTATCGAAGTTCTCGACGCTAGACCCATAAGGCACCGCAATGGTTAGAGAAAGAAAGAGAGAAAGAGAGAGAGAGAGGAGAGAAAAAAAGGAAGCCTTTGCAACTGATGGTACAACATGCACATTTCCTAATGCCTGGAGGTTCTCTGGTAACACGTATAATTCTCCCTCTCGAGCTGGGGCGGCAAAAAATGCCGTAGGTGCACGCAGAAGGCGATCGTGGTATGGAAGTGACACAAGCCGAGAGGTTGGGGGCATCGTGGGGTATGTATGTGTGCATATGTAATTATCATTTACTGCACACGCACACACACACACGTGTATGTGTATATATATATATATATATATATATATATATATATATATATATATATATATATATATATATATATATATATATATATATATATATATATATATATATGTACACACACAAGCATTTTAAAGCACATTCAAGAACACCAAGAAGGGTAAAACGACAAAAGTCAAAGAGACAGACAGACACATTCAGAGAGACAATCACTTATTTATTGCAACTGGCGATTTTGATTGGTTCTATAAAAAGAACTTTTAACTGCACAATACAAATCATTTTATTTATTACAGGTTACCTTTCTCCATTTCGTTCCTGGGTTAATTTTATCTCGAGTGTGATTAAACTCCAACATTACACCAATCACAGCTTATCTCTTTTATCCTCAAAACATCTCACGCTCAGTTGTTTGATAAGGAACACGTGTTCAGTGTAATTCCTTTCCGGTTCAAGGCCAACAGCTCTTTCCTATTAATGTCTGCTATCTATTTTGCTTTCTCAATCAAAATGCTACCACACACGTTCTCTGATATAACGTATTGAATTGCGTCCCTTTCAACCTTATACAGAGTGAAAATCATTTCGTTCACTTGTCCTTTCAGACTTTCACTTGTCCTTTCAAACTCTCACTTGTCCTTTCAACCTTTCACGTGTCCTTTCAAGAATACTGCCCTGGCTTGGAAAACTGCAGTATCTGCAAAATTTTCAGAACTGAGATATGCCACTTACTGGGCTCGTGAAACACTAATACGCAAGTTACTGCAGTTTCAGAATGACTCTTCACTGCTTTATTTAGGGGGTCCCTTTTGCAGTATCTGCAAAATCAGTAGTAAGGATCTACCATTTTTTCAGTTTTGTATTTTTGCAGGTATTGCAGTCTTCCATTTTAGGGCAGGATGTACCTTACACAACCTGGAAAGCCACACACAATTTCACCACCCTGTCACAAATTTCTCATTTGTGTTCCCATCAACTCATTACTGCTTTCCATTCGTCAAGCTCTTGATTGATTCACTGATTGACTGATTGGGTGATTGGTTTCTGTTGACTGGATCACGAGAACAGTTGCTAATTGTCACTGGAAAAATATATCTAATTTTTTTAAATAACTTGAAGAAAATTGTCCTTTTTACAAACCATTCACTTACTCTTGAGTGATTGCTTTCTGTTGACTGGATCACAATAACAATCCTTCATTGACACTGGAAAAATATATCTATTTTTTTTTAAATAGCTTGAAGAAGATTGACACTTTTACAAACCATTCACTTACTCCATACTTCATAAGTACTTGAATTTATTGCATTCATAATATTTTTTTGAATATTCGTAAACATTTACAAATGCAGAGTCGTTTGGAGAAATCCATATCATTCAGCAAAACCGAATATGAAAAAACAAATCCAAAAATATGTATGGGTACAAATATATTTAAAAATAATTCCCCATAGAGAGCTTTCGGGAATCTGTTCGATTCCCATTTTCAATCTCTCTCAAAAGGGAGTCGAACAGATTCCTGAAAGCTCTCTATGGGGAATTATTTTTAAATATATATTTGTACCTGTAGGGGTTAGTGCCGTCAGTGCACCTGATTCGGTGCACCGTAGGCATTGCTTAAGGTACCGTGCAGCGTCCCTTGGGCCTCTAGCTGCAACCCCTTTAATTCCTTTTACTGTACCTCCGTTCATATTCTGTTTCTTCCAACTTACTGTCCACCCTCTCCCAACAATTGATCCATAGTGCAACTGCTTTGAGGTTTTCCTCCTGTTACACCTTTCAGACCTTTTTACTGCCAATTCCCTTTTCAGAGCTGAATGACCTCATAGTTTCCAGCACTTGGCCTTTGGCCTAAATTCTATGTTCTATTCCATTAAATATATATGTACCACTACATTACTGTGGATTTGTTTCTCACTTTCAAGACTCACGGTACTGTGAGTATTTTTTTAAAACCCAAATATGTCCACTGGTATATTCCAGACTTCATCTCTGTAAGACTTCAGTAAAGACGATACGGGTCGCGAGATTGGGATCCTTAACTATCAAACTATCAAGTGCCCTATAGGCTTAGTGTTGAGGATCATCAGAAAATAGTTTGAAGTGCGGAAATTTAAAAAAAATCAATGTACGTCTTGGAAGGAGCCAATTCTCAGATAAAGAAGTGTCTAGCAAGGCTTCCGTGGGAGATTCAGTCTGGTAATTTTCAACGTACAAACATTTAAGGATATATATGTGTGTATATATATATATATATATATATATATATATATATATATATATATATATATATAGAGAGAGAGAGAGAGAGAGAGAGAGAGAGAGAGAGAGAGAGAGTTCCCATGGGTACACATCGCGCCCACCCAAACAGAAAAAAAAAAAAAACATGACCATAAATAAACAGGAGTCAGAACAAAACATTCACCGTCCATCTTCCCAGCAGTAAAAAGAGCAAAATAAAAAAAAAACAAAATTTTAAAAAAAGCGAGAGGAAAAAACACAACAAAACCAAGCGAGAATCCGATAGACCGAGAATCCCGAACGCCGCAAACACTTTACTCGGAAGCAGAGACGCTATCGGAATCATCGGGGACTGCGGTTCTCGAGAGCGCGAGTGACGGTCGAGCGCAAAGCTGTGCTGCGCTGCGCTGAAAATCTCGAAGCGAAAACATAAACAGATAAGAAGAATGTTATTAAGCGCAATAAAAAAAGTATATATCTCGGAGAGGAAGCGCCCGGGGGCATCGCAATGAGAGTAATGATGGGGCCAATTAGCCCCGGCGAAAAGAGATGAATAGATTATTAATGCTTATGTAAATAAGGTGGTTGAACGACTGACTACGACGGGGGTGGGGGTTGGGGGTGGGAGGGTGTCCAAATAATGGTGGCAGCCAAGGGCCAAAGGGTTAGCGGCGATTAAACCGAAATTCGGTGAATCGGGATGCAAATAAAAATGATGGAAGATTGCTTTTAACGGCCCGGTGACGACAGGTAGTCAGGAGTCCCAGTGGAAGAAGAAGAAGAAGAAGAAGAAGAAGAAGAAGAAGAAGGAGAAAAGTCACTTAATAGTGAAGGATTTCCTTCATGGCTCCTTGACACGCGTCCTCGGGTTTTTATACTGACGAAGGTTATCTAAAAAAAAAAAAAAATCTTTTAGTTTTCGCATCTCGAAACCATTTGAAAGGAAAATTGAGTTACGTAACAAATGATGAAATCTTCCCTCTCCGCGCGAGAATCTTCACTACAGAACGTACATTGATCTGAACTGGAATTAGCAATATAAAGTTAGGCCAAAGCCCAAGAGCTGGGGTCTATGATGGGGTCAGGGATAATAGTTTATTTGTCTGCCGTTAAACTTTCAGCTTTCCTGTCAAAACTGCATATGGCATCACATCTGTATGTCTATGCAAGCGATCACCTTAAATGGTATCATAAAATTATTATTTCCATCCATTTGATAACTTAAACCGACGAATGGCCTCTTAAACGATAAAACAGTTATGACACAAGACACAAAATGTCATATATTAAAGGTTAAAGTCCTCTTGGGCCTTGCATTGCTCAGAGGGCCGGCGCTGAACTCCGGTTTCTTAGGGCGACAACCAGTGGGGGAGAGGTCCCTTCGCCCAAGACACGTGACAAGTGTCTCTCTAGGCCCACTGTTTAACCCCTCAGCTCAAGGGCTGGTACCTACTTTCTTACAAACCCCCTCGAGTTTTCAGACCATTAGGTTGGCGGGCCACCGGGTTTATGCAATGGCGTCATCCCCAAGCCACCAGTGAGCGGCGGGATTTGAGCCCTGGTCCTCTCGACTGGTAGGCAAGAACCTTACCACTGCATATATATAGCATTTTCAAATGTCACATAAATACTGTAGCGTGCTCGGGGGTCCTTAAAATTCCAACGTAACCGAACCAAAATTCGTAAACCATTTAAGAAGTGGAAACAAAAAATATTAAATTTTGAAAACCAAGAAAAATGTTCCTGACAAATTTCCGTCACAAGAAACGTCCCTTGAAGGAAAATATCATTTACCATTTCAGTATCAAAACAGAAATTCAACTAAAATTGTCGTTACACGACATATACTGTATATAGACACTATGACCACAACTGATAAAGAAATAGGTTAATGAATAAGTCCTGTTTCAGGCGCACTGACCATTTCATGTTTCTTTTTAAAACCTTTAATTAGTATATAATAATAATAATATAATAATAATAATAATCAGGGGAATATACATGGAATATACAAAAATATACTCAATCTAGATGCATAAGATAACAAGATGAAAATAATAGTGAGATTTCACGTTGAAAATATTATTGAATGTTGTATGATTACTTTCAACAAACAAAATCCTTAAGTTTCTGAGCAGTGATCAGTAGGAACAGCGACAGAAATTTATGGAAACAATATTCATCCCTTATACAAGTCTTTTACTGAGGCCTGGTACAAAGGTAAAGGAATATTTACCGCAGCCTAGCGGCTAAACACGTACAGTACACGTCTTCTTCTCCTTCATTACCGAATTCCGGTCCTCACCCCTGACAATCGCCCCCGCCCCCCCGCCCTGCTACTTCGGAAGTTTAGTAGAACAGGGGACGAAAGTAACAACGAAAAAATTAAAAACAAAAAACACTAATTACCCAAATAACTGTCCTATTAACATGAAAAACTCGGCTTTTATTATTTAATGAGTGGAAGCCTTCGCATCCGAGGGGGAGGCAATTAAGGTTCTGAGGCAATGAGGCAAGAGTTGTGAACTGTTTTCTTTTCCGAGTTTAATAACGAGGCTGGAGAGATGAAGGCGGCGACGTGCGCGGAGAATTTCAAGCGGGCCATCCGGGGGAGGGGGGCGGGGGGGCGGAGGATCCCTCGGCGAGGAGGTGCATAGGAATTCGCTTCAGTATAGGACTCCCGTCCTTAATCTGTGGCCTTTTTTTTTCATTACTTCGAGGAATAGTAAGAAAGAATTATTCAGAAGTTCAAGCGAAGATGCAATGCATTACTGCCCTAGTGTTGTTCTCCTTTCATTTTAATAAATTTTCATCTTTTTATTAATTTATTGATTTATTTTTCTTTTCTTTTTTAATGAGTGGGGTCTCTTCTTTTTGTATTTTCCTTTACCTCCTCTTACTTCCTCCTAAGGAACACCATAATATTCTTTGGAAGCTTGAATTTCAAGCCAATGGCCCCTTGATAACAAACGACCATAGTTTTCTTTTTTATTTTTTATCTACTATTATTCCTATGCATTTTACTTCGTACTCATTTTGTTCTGAAAAAAAACAAGGCAAGTTCTTTAAATTTACTAAGTGACATTTTGATAAGCTGACACCTAAAGTCTCTGATAACTAATAGATTTATTCATGTAATCTTTATTGCTAAAGTAATGAACATAATACCACAGGCCCTTTCCTAATTTAGGCTTCCTATGTCGAGAGGACTGTTTAGGCTCCCTATGTCGAGGACTGTTTGTGCTTATAATGCAACACCTTTCATGTTGAATTGCTAGGTAGGCAGGAGACTACCGTGGCTACCTGTCTACTATTTCCTTTGACGTGTAACAAATCAGCTTTCCTGTAATTTGATTTTAGTGTGAATGCAAATCAATCTGAAAAGTTAGAGGATTACAGCCTCTCGCATGCACAAAACTCTGTCATTTTTTAGTTTGCTGTAAAAGGAAACTATTGTGCCGGCTTTGTCTGTCCGTCCGCACTTTATTCTGTCTTCACTTTTTCCTGTCCGCCCTCAGATCTTCAAAACTACTGAGGCTAGAGGGCTGCAAATTGGTGTGTTGATCATCCACCTTCCAATCATCAAACTTACCAAATTGTAGCCATCTAGCCTCAGCAGTTTTTATTTTATTTACGATTAAAGTTAGCCATAATCGCGCTTCTGGCAACGATATAGGATAGGCCACCACCGTGCCGTGGTTAAAGATTCATAGGCCGCGGCTTATCCAGCATTATACCGAGATCACCGACAGATAGTTTTATTTTCGGGGGCTTGATTGTAAACTGTACAGAAGACTCGATTCCGCTGAAGAAACTTCGGAGCATTTTTCACTTGTCTTTATAATTTCCACAACACAAAGAAATCATAGAATATTCTCAGCTTCTCGATGTGGTAATGACACTCCGGTGAAAATCGAGCTCGTAATTAGAAAGAGGTAATAATTATCGCTTGATAACGAAGGCAAATTAACGCAATTAGCCTGTCACACACAGATTGAACAACTAACTGTCTCTCCAGCGTTACTTATCGCTGGCTTCATTAAGTAATACAAAATATTGTCACGTTCGCCCTCTTTCGCACGAGATGTCGCATTGTGGCGTCACAATCAGCTGATAATGAAGTCATAAAACGGTCTCAAGCAGACTGATACATGCAGCGGGCTATTGTCTATTCCGTGTTATCTCTTGAAATGAGCAATTATAGTTCTCTCGTATTAAGTCACAAGTAGGTCATGTATATATGTATGTATATATATGCATTATTTGGTAGACCTTCCAGTATTTTGTAAGATTTCCCTCCGTCATTTCTTATTCTTCTAAGGCAAAACTCAGGCTATTTATTGCAGTTTTGTACCGTTCTCTTACTTTGTCAATGGATAACATGATAAAAATTTTCACTGAATTACTTATCATTTTATAATTTGCAAAAGGAGAAAATAATTATAATCTAAAACTTCTCTCTTTCTCTTCTTCTATTCCTTTTACAGGATTGTTTAGAAATATCCAGATATTCTTTCTTCAGTACAGATAACATTTTCGCACTTTATCATTCCTTTTTGGTGGCTGTTAACTCTCTCTCTCTCTCTCTCTCTCTCTCTCTCTCTCTCTCTCTCTCTCTCTCTCTCTCTCATCTTTCGGTGGTCCTGGTATAATGCTTGATGAGCCGCGGCTCATGAAACTTTAACCAAAGTACGGTAGTGGCCCATCCTATATCGTTGCCAGACGCACGATTATGGCTAACTTTAACCTCAAATAAAATCAAAACTACTGAGGCTAGAGGGCTGCAATTTGGTATGTTTGATGATTGGAGGGTGGATGACCAACATACCAATTTGCAGCTCTCTAGCCTCAGTAGTTTTTAAGATCTGAGGGCGGACAGAATAAAGTGTGAACGGACAGACAAAGCCGACACAATAGTTTTCTTTAACAGAAAACTAACTGCTCCTAGTTATCCAGGACATCAACAATACCTTTGCTGAACTGAGGTGGAGGGACCAACATAGACTCAAGGGGTTTCACATTCCATAATTAATATGCAGACTTGTACCCGGTTCGTCATGCGTTCCTTTCCCCTGTGCGAAGCTGTGCTTGGTTCTCGTAATGAAGAATGACAGTGTAATAATATGTCTGAAGATTCTGAGTGTCAGTCTTTCTCGGGGTTGAACGGAATAATATTCAGACAATTGTTCTCCTTTAAAGGTTGTTCCGTATTGTACGTTATTTTGTATCGTGACACTATTTGCTCATTCATTTTTAATATTGGTGGTTTTACATGCTAAAGAGTTCCAGTTTGTTTTTTTGGATCTTTTCTAGATAGTGACCCCCAAAGCAAAGTTCGGGGGTCGTTATCTAGAACTAAGATTTCTTTAGGGTTATTATCTTTATGATATTTATAGTCTTTTGTTTATGTTTTTACAGTAATCCCCGACGGGGTTGTACTAAATACGCCGCAAAGGTGGATACATACCGGGTTAAAGCTCTCTGGGGGTCACTGTCTAAGAACCTACCAAAAACTAGAATGTATCTTACGATAAGAAAGCGGTGTTTCACAGTTTTCGCACCTTGTCCAGAGAGAATGAGTACCTATCCACGCTGGATATTAGTATCTGGTTGCTTTGAGGATGATTTAATTGCATTTCCAAAAAAAAAAGTAAAAAATGCGCCGAAGTTTCTTTGGCGCAATCGATTTTTCTGTACAGCCGCTACAGCGTCTAATCAAGGCCACCGAAAATAGATCTATCATTCGGTGGTCTCTGTATAATGCTGTACGAACCTTTAACAACGGCCCAGTGGTGGCCTATCCTATATCGTTGCCAGAAGCACGATTATGGCTAACTGAGGCTGGAGAGCTGCCATTTGGTATGTTTGATGACTGGAGGGTGGATGATCAACATACCAATTCGCAGCCCTCTGGCCTCAGTAGTTTTTAAGATCTGGGGGCGGACAGAAAAAGTGCGGACAGAAAAAGTGTGGACGGACAGACAAAACCTGCACAATAGCTTTCTTTTACAGAAAACTAAAAGCCAGTCTTTATCCAAAACGAAAAAAAACACACAGAAGACTCGCTCTCTCCCTCGCTCGCTCGAAGAGCGGTTTTCGGCGGCGGCGACGAGAGAAATTATAATTGATTGCCGAGCGCATCTTTGCCGTAACGAGCGCTCCTTGAAATCCTGGAAACCGGGGGCTAATTATCCGAAATTAAACTCCTCCTCATCAAAGAGGGACGATGTCAGGAAAAGCCGGGGCTATTTGTTCATTACTGCACGTGATTGCCCTCCTCTTCCGAGGGACGACACGACCAGTTGGTATCCGCTGGTGAAGAAGATGATTGGAAAGTGACTGATGATGATGATAGTGGCGGTATTGATAATGATGATTGTGGTGACTACTGGCTATTACAGGCTGTAAAAACACAAGAGCAACAGGAAACGCATATGACCAATTTCC
>NC_089776.1:6907917-6985417 GCF_040412425.1 Macrobrachium rosenbergii
ACAAGGAGAAGTTAAAATGAATTTAGGTTTAAATGAATATAGGCTACGCAGACTTTGATAATAATCATTATAATAATGATAATAATCATTATGATTATGATAATGATCATTATAACAATGATAATAATCACTATAATAATGATAATGACACTAAAAGCAGACAAGGAAAAGTTAAAATGAATATAGGACACGCAAACTTTGATAACAATCATTATAATAACGACAATAATCATTATAATAATAACAGTGACAATAAAAATAGATAAGGAGAAGTTAAAATGAATATAGATTCCCCAAACTTCGATAAGTGTCTTAAGGACATCCTTTTAAGGTGAATAAAACCTCGAAATGTCAGTCAGGCGAGTTTCTCTGACACGACAGCAAAGCAGATTTCCAGCTGTGGGCAGTTCTGCCGTCGAAATGAAGCATGCTTGTGTGTTTAGTGACAGCTAGATAGCGACAGCTGGTTTACGTCAAAGGGAAAATGAAGAAATTAGTTGTGTTCTCCTCGAGGTACCGTTCCTTTGTACATGATCATGTCTGTTTCTTCAGCGGAATGACAGAGCAAATTGAGTTTTAAAACGTAAACGACCCAAAAGCGATAAATCAGATGAAGTCTTAGTTTTCTGTAAGAGAAAACTATTGTGCCGGTTTTGTTTGTCCGTCCGCACTTTATTCTGACGGCACTTCTTTCTGTCCGCGCTTTTTCTATCCGCCCTCAGATCTTAAAAACTACTGAGGCTAGAGGGCTGCAAATTGGTATGTTGATCATCCACCCTCCAATCATCAAACATACCAAATTGCAGCCTTCTAGCCTCAGTAGTTTTTATTTTATTTAAGGCTAAAGTTAGCCATAATTCTGCTTCCGGAAACGATATAGGTTAGGCCACCACCGGGGCATGGTTAAAGTTTCATGGGGCGCGGCTCATACAGCATTATACTGAGACCACCGAAAGATAGATCTATTTTCGGTGGCCTTGGCTATACGCTGTAGCGGCTGTACAGAAAACTCGACTGCGCCGAAGAAACTTCGCCGCATTTTTAACTTTTTTGTTTTGGATCGAAATCCGGTAGCAAAAGTGGTACATGCCAGTCGTAACTGATTATATAATTTTATGCTCTCATAATTGATACCCAATGACAATAATAATACTTATTTATCTTAAAATGGAACTCATCTCTCCGTGATATATACAAAACCACTAGAAGCCAGCTCGAGGAGGTAACTTACAGATAAATGAATGTCGAGGGAGGTAACTTACAGAAACTATATATATATATATATATATATATATATATATATATATATATATATATATATATATATATATATAATTGTAATTGTCTGTACAATACACGTATGACTTACTAGTATTGTAATCTATTTTATATCTGGTACTTTTCATTTGCCAAGATTGCTTGTATAGATAAGTGCGTTTCGCACATAAATGATTCATTCTTTCTGTAATCTGATGCTTTTGTGTGTGTGCGTGCGTGTGCGTATGTGTGTGTGAATGCACCTGCATTTCCATGCATGTATGTTTTCATACAAAGACTTGAAAGTAAAAAATTACTTTCGGTGGTCAGTAACCAACAAAGGTGAGAGAGGATAAAATTAAGAAGAAGAAGAAGAACAAGAACAAGAAGAGGAGGAGGATGAGGAGGGGGAGGAGGAGGAGGAGGAGCCTTCAGTCACAAAGAAACAAAGCTGAGATAGGATAAAATTGAGAAGAAGAAGAAGAAGAAGAAGAAGAAGAAGGAAAATAAGAAGAAATTCAAGCCTTCAGTCACAAAGAAACAAAGATGACTGAGAGAAAAGATTATCAAGAAGATAACACTGATTGCAAAAGATCAGTCGCACAGACATTCGAAGATATAGATATAAGTAGATTAAAAAAAAAAAGAGATGAAGAATTGGAGATATGTGATAATCAAAAATCATGATCCATACTGTTCTCTGCGTTCGAGAGAGAGAGAGAGAGAGAGAGAGAGAGAGAGAGAGAGAGAGAGATAAAGAAAAAAAGAGATGAAGAATTGGAGATATGTGATAATCAAAATCATGATCCATACTGTTCTCAGCGTTCAAGAGAGAGAGAGAGAGAGGGAGAGATAGAGAGAGAAACACGATCTACCGCCGACCAATAATTCACCTTCCACCCATCATGGTCAGAACCTGGTGTTACGCCCCTTGCACGACTCTCCCGCCCATGCAACACGAACCCACACGCCCACCACAAGGCATAGCTTCACAGTCATGCCTCCTGCTCTCCTCCCCTCTGCCCTCTCCGTACCCCTATGCCCACTATACCCCACGCCGGGACCGCAAGCCATTGGCTCCCAGGGCTTCAATCTCTGATCTGATACCCTGGGCCATGGGCATACTTACCTACCCCTTCCCACCTCTTCGCTCTAAAAGGAAATTTACTACAATTGCCTTCTCTTGTTTGGGATATGTGCTGCACGTCCCTAATGATTCTCTCTCTCTCTCTCTCTCTCTCTCTCTCTCTCTCTCTCTCTCTCTCTGAGTCTGTATATATCACATGCAAATATAGTTTTGCGTACATACGCTCACACGCATTTTCATATTTATTTGTATGTGGAACAATCCCCGCCCAATACCACAGACGAAGAAATTAATAATTTTGTTAGTAATATAAAAAATGGAAGTAAAGTATAAAACTAATGCAATAATTTATTTACACTATATAATAACACATGTAAATATAATATAATGTAAATGACTAACAATGCCCTTAGGAAATTTAGCATTTATGTATATATATATATATATATATATATATATATATATATATATATATATATATATATATATATATATATATATATATATATATATATATATATATATATATATATATATATATGTGTGTGTGTTTAAGATTAATAAAATAATAAATACTAAAAAGCTAGTGGAAATTCGTCAAAAAAAGATATTTCACCGTTCAAAATACAGCTTTTCAAAAGCCGAACTTTTACAAGAGTGCCTGAATAAAAAAAATATTAAAAAAGAGGTAAATAAATCTCCTTCTTTGATTCCGCAACAATACATCAGATGGAAGAGTAATGGAGAGAGTTTGATGTGATCGTGATCCAAATAAAGCAGAAATTAAATTCCTTTATAAGCTAGACCCCGTAGGGAGCTAGTGGCGTCAGTGCACCTCATGCGGTGCACTGTAGGCATCACTAAAGGTTATTTGCAGCGTGCCTTCGGCCCCTAGCTGCAACCCCTTTCATTTATTTTACTGCACCTCCGTTCATATTCTCTTTCTTCCATCTTACTTTCCAGCCTCTCCTAACAATTTATTCATAGTGCAACTGCGAGGTTTTCCTCCTGTTACACCTTTCAAAAACCTTCTTACTGAATGACCTCATAGGTCCCAGTGCTTGGCCTTTGGCCTAAATCCTGTAGTCTATCTATCTATCTATCTATCTTTATAAGCTAGATTTCATGAGAGAGGAATGTTTCTGAATGCGTCTGTGAATACAATTAACGCGAGAGTTCCAGTAGAAAAATTGTGAGTAGCTCTTACGAATGACGTGGCTGAAGATCGTGGCGTAATAATAATAATAATAATAATAATAATAATAATAATAATAATAATAATAATAGATTTTATTTATAGGTGCAAGGCTGCAGCAGATAGAGAATTGGAAACGTTTTGGGTGTGAGGTCAGCACGATTATAATATGGGTATGCGTTGGACATTATTATTATTATTATTATTATTATTATTATTATTATTATTATTATTATTATTATTATTATTATTATTATTATTAGCGTAAGGTCATTATGGTTACAGTAGGGGAATGCGTTGGACATTATTATTATTATTATTATTATTATTATTATTATTATTATTATTATTATTATTATTATTATTATTATTTTTATTAGCGTTAAGGTCATTATGGTTACAGTAGGGAATGCGTTGGACATTATTATTATTATTATTATTATTATTATTATTATTATTATTATTATTATTATTATTATTATTATTATTATCAGCGTGAGGTCAGCACGATTACAGTAGGGGAATGCGTTGGATATTATTATTATTATTATTATTATTATTATTATTATTATTATATATATATATATATATATATATATATATATATATATATATATATATATATATATATATACACACACATTGTATAAATATATATATATATATATATATATATATATATATATATATATATATATTTGTTTGTGTGTGTGTGTACGTATTCCCGCAGGTTGTAACTTCGAAATTCATAATAACTAATCAAGCATAAACTGACTGAAGCTTCAGTAAAATCTTACAACGATATTTTTCAAATAAATCTTTGATGATCATAGACGCAGGAACTCTCTAGGCAAAGGATAGTTAAGAAAGGCGATGTATGAGAGAGAGAGAGAGAGAGAGGGAGACTTCCGAGTAAGAAAAATCAATCCGAAGCGAATGGCCATTAGATCCTCTCTCTCTCTCTCTCTCCCACACCAGGTCTGACCAAAAGGGATCCTCCGGTGCACATCGACACGCACATACTTACCAATAAGCCACCGATGTCCCCCGCACACACACACACATGCGCACACAGACAGACATCTCCCAAACTCACACGCAAACACACACGCTTGCAATAAAAAAAAAAAAGTCCAAAAAGTGGAACGTCGGAGGACACCAAAAAACCGATTAGAAATTTCTCTGGGCGTCTTTGCAACGGCACGCATGCCTCCGTCCTAAGACCTCTCGTCCCAAGACTTCGTCCCATCCTGACCTGGGGCGCAGCGGCGCATTTTCCACCGAGGCTGTTTTTATGGCCGGCGCAACACCGCTCGCTCGCCCTGGCTTCCCAAGGCGGTTTTCATTCGATATAGCAGCTCCAGACCACCTCATCCGACCGTGGCCCCAAGGGGGTTTGGTAAACCAAATTTAAATCTAATGAACATAAAAGGGCCTCATTGTCCCGGCCAGATGCAGGTACACACCGCGAAGCAGAGAGAGAGAGAGAGAGAGAGAGAGAGAGAGAGAGAGAGAGAGAGAGAGAGATCCATACCGCTCGTGCATCGACTGTGCGAGTTTAACTTCAATCGACTTTTGAAGGACACTTCTCCATTAAGAACAGTGCTCGGAAACTGGCGTTTATGCTTGATTCGGGGGAGGTGGACGGGGAAACTGAGAGAGAGAGAGAGAGAGAGAGAGAGAGTTATTCCTTCTATGGCATACGTTGAATCAATAATCTTAAAAGTATAAATGCCTGTAACCAAGGACCTTTATGAAAAGACATTTCACTGCGTTTAAAAGAAAAATATGCATTACTACTCGCTAATGTATTCGGCAGTAATCCATAGATTGGATGTCTGTTAACTAATCTAATTGTTCTACCGTATTTCGCTAACTTCTAATATTTTATTACGTGTATCCACATCCTCTATATCATTTCTAGCTAACCATTGGTCTATATGTCTCCCAGTTTACCTGTAAGTTTGTTTCTCACTATAATCGTTTAGTTAGATTTAAACAAAATTCCCCTCCGTGCTCCCTGAAACAATTTTATTGGGAAAATGTATATTTCATAGCAAAACTGGTAAACTCTGCGTGTCTTCAGTTGAATTATTTCAATCAGTGACACGAGAATTCCACTGCCTAGAGCTTTAAAATTTTGCGGTTGTACCACCCCAAAACACGTTCATGGGTTCTGACTATAAAATTTTGCAGTTGTACCACTCCAAACAGCCTTCATGGGTTCTGACTAGAAAATTTTGTAATTGTACCACTCCAAACAGCGTTCATGGGTTCTGCCTAGAAAATTTTGCAATTGTACCACTCCAAACAGTGTTCATGGGTTCTGACTAGAAAATTTTGTAATTGTACCACTCCAAAACTCGTTCATGGGTTCTGACTAGAAAATTTTGTAATTGTACCACTCCAAAACTCGTTCATGGGTTCTGCCTAGAAAATTTTGCAGTTGTACCACCCCAAAACGCGTTCATGGGTACTGACTATAAGTTTTGCAATTGTACCACTCCAAAATGTGTTAATGAGTTCTAATTATAAAATTATGCAGTTGTATCACTCCAAAACACGTTCATAAGTTCTTACTATAAAATATTTCAGTTGTACCACTCCAAAACACGTTCATGGGTTCTGACTATAAAATTTTGCAATTGCACCACTCCAAACAGCGTTCATGAGTTCTAACCATAAAATTAAGGCCTTGACTTTGTATTTTCAGCAGATAATTAGCAATTTTTTCTTAGATGCGTGTGATGGCTAGTGTTTTAGGATGAATCTAAACTAGCAGTGTTTTGATTTGTTATGATTCCATGAGATTTAAGCTACCAAGCCAAGCACGGGGGCAATCAAGACAGTGAAACGAGGCAGTTAATTGGATCTTTCTGTCTCGCAATAAATAGATCCAGAAAACAGATGGGATGACGCACAGAAATCTAAGGATGGAACAGGGAGAAAACCCCACAGTTCCACTTAGAAGCAATAGTTAGAGGGGTTGGGTGGCAAAACTGAAGAAAGAAAGCTGGGAGGGAGGTAAAGTAAAAGGCTAAAAATTTAGTGCAGCTGAGGGTCGAAGGGAGGCTTCAAACACCTTTTGGTAACGCATACAGTGCACCATGTGAGGTGCATTGAAGGCACTACCACATAGTGAAACCTCGTATCACCATGTTTCTGTAACTAAAGGAAAGAATGGTTTTGTGCAATCTTTATTCAGTAAATAAAGAAGAAAAGTTTCTCTCTCTCTCTCTCTCTCTCTCTCTCTCTCTCTCTCTCTCTTAACGTTCTTCGTCACCTTGCTTAATATCATCTCTTATAAGTTCTCACCCTTCCACCTTATAAAAGGAAAGTATGGTTTTGTGCAATGTTTATTCAGTAAATAAAATCGAAACGTTTATCTCTCTCTCTCTCTCTCTCTCTCTCTCTCTCTCTCTCTCTCTTCTCACTCTCTCTCTTCTCTTCCACCTTAAAAGGAAAGTATGGTTTTGTGCAATGTATATTCAGTAAGTAAACAAGAAAAGTTTCTCTCTCTCTCTCTCTCTCTCTCTCTCTCTCTCTCTCTCTCTCTCTCTCTCTCTCTCTCTCTCTCTCTCTGTCTTTAACGTTCTTCGTCACCTTGCTTAATATCATCTTTTATAAGTTCTCCTCCTCCACCTTGCCCTCAGGTTAGCATGTATTACTAAAGGCTGAATGATAGCCATTTCTCCAACAGACTCGGTAATCCTCAATTTGCGGAGATTAATAGGTTTTTTACCGCATGCGGTCTGATGTAACCGGTGGAAAAAAGGGAATCGAGCTGAAAGAGATAGAGGATGGAGCATGGACAATGGGAACATTACTGTACCGGACGGACGGTCTTGGGGGATTATCCTAAAAAGAGAAGCTCAAACGTTTCGACGTTTTGGTATATATCTGATTCGTTATTTTTTTTTTTTTTTTTTTTTTTTAGTTACGAATGCCTTTCATGTGGAAGTTATGTTTGGTATTCAGATGTTCAATTATTAATGTGAAACAATGGATTTGCTTTTTGATGTCCCATTTATAAAACACGAAAAAAAAAACTCCAAATTCAAAATACTTTTTTTGGTTACGAATGCCTTTCATGGCGAAGTTATGTTCGGCATTCAGATGTTCAATTATTAAGGTGAAATATTGGATTTGCTTTCTGGTATCCCATTTACGAAATACGAAAAAAGAAAAAAAAAAAATTCTTTTTTGTTTTGTTACGAATGCTTTCATATGGAAGTTACGTTCGGCATTCAGATATAAGTTTGCTAATGTGAAATAATGGATTTGCTTTCTGAAATCCCATTTGTGAAACGTAAAAAAAACTCCAAACTCAAAATATCATACCATTGGATAAAATTGCAAAAACTGTACACGCGTACAACCAGATTCATGTACCTCACTTCCTTTACATTTGTCCTAAAATACATCAGATCAAAGCAACTGTTCATTTCTAGACCTCAAAAAAGATGTAATCCTGAAAGATATATTTTCCCTTCTTATCTCATCTCGCCGAGACGTAATCAAATCAGGCCATCAATTCCGCCGCAAATGACCGGTCATGAAAATAAGAGACCCCCAAATGACATCGTTCTGAATCTTCACAATTATGGTTCGAGATAAAGAGGGGAAAAATGGGAGTTTCAGTGTATATGGGAAGGTACAATTCCCTAAAATGGAAAACTGCAGGATCTGCAAAATTTTCGAAATTGAGACATGCCATCTACTGGGCTCGTGAAATGCTAGTACACGAGTTACCGCAGTTTCAGAATGATTCTTCTTCAATGCTTTCCACGAGTATTTAGGGAGGTCCCATTTGCAGTATCTGCAAAATCAGTAGTAAGGCAAGGGAGTATCTACCATTTTTCTCAGTTTTGTATTTTTGCAGATATTGCAGTCTTCCATTTTAGGGCAGCATTGTGTGCTTTTTTTTTTGAGTGATTCTCTGGATATAGTCCTATACTGACCTTAAATATCAATAAGACATTCAGTCTGGCTAATAATCCTGCCAAAACTCTTCAGAACTTTGTGATTAAGCAGTCTGCACAGCTTAGCCATTTGTTTTGCGTCGTATTAAAACTCAAAGGCACTCCTTACGATCACTCCAAATTTTCTTACTATCGTCGTATTTTTAGTTTCCTGTCCGTCAGCATTTTTTCCGTCCGCTCTCAGATCTTAAAAACCACTGAGGCTAGAGGGCTGCAAATTGGTATGTTGATCATGCACCCTCCAGTCATCAACATATACCAAATGGCAGCCCTCTACCCTCAGTAGATTTTATTGTATTTAAGGTTAAATTTAGCCCTAATCGTGCTTCTGGCAACGATATAGGATAGGCAACCACGGGCGTGGTTAAAGTTTCATGGGCCACGCCTCATACAGCATTATACCGAGACCACCGAAAGATAGATCTGTTTTCGGTGGCCTTGATTATACGCTGTAGCGGCTGTACAGAAAACTCGATTGCGCCGAAGAAATTTCGGCGCATTTTTTACTTGTTTTCCATCGGTATTTGTAGAGTGGAGGATTCTACCACAATTCTTTTTTTATTTCCTAAGCATCACGAGTTACCTTTGTAGTCCATTTTTCATGGGACTTTGGTTTCACGTACCTTCAAAAACTTCTGCCGTGCTAATGACTCAAGGACTGAATGTAATTTCTCAATAATTCTTATTGACGCAGTTATGTGATCACTTCTTTCCTCAGCCTTGAAATTGTGGAATTCTATTTCTGTTTCTCGTTTCCTTGAGTCATTTTTTCGGTATTTGTTTCATTCTAATCTTTATACATAAATAACTGGTAACCCGCTTTCAGTATTCTAAAATTCTGCTTGAGTTTTCCCGAGATACACTGTATTAGGATCGCTTCTTATAGTTCGTTGAAGTTCCCAATAGCCACACCGGAATTTGATTGAAGAGTAATATTTCCCAGTTAATTTAAATTTACAATCATTTACACGTAGAATAATCAATATATATACATAATATAATATACATAGATATTATATATATATATATATATCATCATCATCATCATCATCAAAGATTACTGTAATATGCATTTAAGATATTCTGCATTAGGATCGCTTCTTATCGTTCATTTAAGAAGTTCCCAATAGCCACACAGGAATTTGGAAAGTAATATCTCCTGATTAATTTAAATTTGCAATCTATTACACGTAAATAAATAATATATATATATATATATATATATATATATATATATATATATATATATATATATATATATATATATATATATATATATATATATATATATATATATATATATATATATATATATATACATCGTCAAAGATGACAGTAATGCCCGTTTAATGGATACTTTGTATTAGGATAGCTTCTTATAGTTCATTGAGGTTCCCAACAGTCTCCTATCTAGGATATGAAATAACACTTTTAGCAAATCATTAGTAAATGTCTTAGTGAATAGTGATACTGCAGCCTCATAGTATTGTTATGCACAAATAATTCTTACAAACTCCTTCATCCTTATAGAAAGGAGCAATTATTTCTCCCACAGATTCCATTGGAACCTTTCGTCATCCAGACATACCTTACACGTCCTGGTCAACCAATCGATCGCTTTCACTACTGTCCCTCAACATATCTTTTAACCTTTCAACTGCCCTCCTAACTTCCTCAACAATCACTTCTGCTAAGATTCTCAAATTTATTCTAATTCCTCACCCCTCTCTCTCTCTCTCTCTCTCTCTCTCTCTCTCTCTCTCTCTCTCTCTCTCTCTCTCTCTCTCATTATTCAGCTCTTCCTGCAACGTATCCCCTTACACAACAAATCCTCAAACCAGTGGCTTTACCGAACAAGGACTGCGCTCACTTCAGACTGGATTTTTCCTTTTGCATCTTTTATTCTGAGACTAATTTACTTTTTCAACTTCCTTCTTGCAATTACTTCGTTGAAGAACAACTTATCCTTCGCAATGTTCATGTTTACCTTTTCCTACTTTTATTTTAAATACATCTTTTATTCTCTCTCACCTTCTCTTGACCTCCTTGTCCATTTTCCTATATTGGTGTACACGGTCTTCTTTATAGTCTGTCAAATGCAGCTCTGATAATTTGGTTAGTCGTCACTCGGTTTTTTTTTTTCCCACCTCACCGTGATTTCCTTTCATTCCCCCTACCTACCCTCCTACAAGAAATCACACTCCGCACTAACGCCAATACTCCATCTTGGCATTCAACACGTTCCTCGTACATTCATTCAACTTCCTTTGTTTAACCCAAACCCATTTTTATCCATTTTTCCCTTCCATATATTTTCATTTCTCCTTATCAAACTCATTTGTCCAAATTACCCTCAAAGATACATTTTCACCTCTTCCTCTGCACTTTCATCAACCTTAACTATTGCTCCACCCAAATAGAGATCAGATATAACTCCAGCCACTCACCTTCTCACCATTACGCCATTATGCTCATCAAAATGATTATCTTCCGCCTAGTCTATACTAACACATAATCAAAAACTTTTGCATTCGACAGTTTCTATTTCCCAAAATACATTTATGTATATATTTCTTTAGAAACCACGTATTTCCAGCAATCAGGCCCCTTACTAAACACACTTCAAGAAGACTCCACAGCTCGTGTTTATTCCAGGAATTTCACGTTGTCCTGCAATGCCATTTCTTTCTTGGTTACTTATCTCTGCAGTTATGTTAACCAGCACAATCACCCTTTCGCGCTCCCAAACCCTAGAAGGTATGGGTTCAGATTCTCCCAGAAATTGCCTCTTTCATTCCCACTCTTTTCAATTCTGGGCCATACATATTCAAACATACTCCCTCAGCATCAGCAGTCTCTGTACCAAGACAAGTGTTGTACCATTCCAATGCTCTAAACATTTCACCTTTGTATCTCTCATTGACAAAAACATTCAGCTTTCAGCTTGAAACAAATTAGAATTTCCTTTGATTTAAGCCGTATCTATGCACGTTCAATACCACAAGATGTTGTATCCTTTTTTTCATATGTTCCTTTTTGTTTTAATAAGCAAAGGTTCTTGGGCTGCAAACACCTTATCGATCCCGTCTTGTGGCACACACACACACACATTATTATATATATATATATATATATATATATATATATATATATATATATATATATATATATATATATATATATATATATATATATATGTATATCAAATATATAATACACACATATATATATATATATATATATATATATATATATATATAATATATACATAAATAATCCAACTGAAATCTGCTAGTTAAAGATAAAATGTTTTTTTTTTAGTTTCCTTAATTCGAGCTGCATTTTATATAAGAATATCTTAATCTGGAATTCTCTGGAATTTTATCCTAATCTGAAATACTCTGGGATTTTATCCTAAGCTGGAATTCTCTGGAATTTTTTTATTTGTTCGATTTACGCACAGCCATCATAGCACCTTTTCTTGAATGCAGATAACTGCAACTATTCAATAACTTTTATAACAGCAAGAGTCTGATTTTGGTGTTGTAAAATTTTAAAGTTCTTAAGTATATTATGATACGCCTCTTCAAGTCTGCGTACGAGATAGGGTTTATTTATGATTGTTTTTCGTTTTCGTCTAAATAACTGTCTAACGTATTTTCCCGTGGGTACCTGACCGTCGTCGCTGATTCCGTGCAAGAAACGAACAGAAGAGAAAAAAAATAAAAAAAGAGAGAGAGAGAATCTAGCATCACGAGTCATTGAGTGGCACATTCTTACAAAGAAAACCATAAGAATTCAATCTCGTCCGGGCCAGTCTATATTACATGGGATCGAACTCCATTGTCCTGCAGGTCTATCTGACCATTCCAGCCGTGCGATCAGCGAATGGTCGGTGCCGCTGATGAAGACCAGCCTGGATGGATTTGCTCTCCCCCTGAGATCTGTCTTCCAGCGACAGGTCGCTGGTGGGAACCTAATGGGAGATGTCTTCTCCCCGCTAGATTATAACTGGGCATTTTTTTTTTTTTTTTCAACGGAGGGATTCTTGGGATGTTTAGATTTGCTCGTTCGTCTGACTGTTTCTCGGTCTATCTGTATGTCCGTATGTATGTATGTTTTAGTTGGGCTTATAACAACGGCGAGAATAGTGATTTTAATCCTCAAATTGACGTTCGTTTTCAACTCCCATTACGCAATCGACATCAGAAGCTGTTAAAATTTGCTTTATTTACTTGGTTTATCAGTCTCTCTCTCTCTCTCTCTCTCTCTCTCTCTCTCTCTCTCTCTCTCTCTCTTCTCTCTCTCTCTCTCCCTTTATATATATATACTGTGTATATATATGGAGAGAGAGAGAGAGAGAGAGAGAGAGAGAAATAATAAGACTATAGGCAATCTCTCCTTTTTTTGTCATTTCTGTTTTACATCACATTATTCCGCATGTTAAAAAATACAATGTATCCTCCCCTTGTTCTTCTGTGTATGTGTTTGTGCGTGTTTGTGTTTCTAATATCATCCATACTCTTCCCTTTTCATTTGTGCAAGTGTATTTCTAGCAGTTCGTACTCGTCTTATCTCCTGAAAGCAAAACGATTACAGATGATGTTTGTGTGTGTGTGCGTCTGTCCTGAGCTATCACGAGTTCTGAGTTCTGTTTTCTTGCAGTGTTTTGAAAGTAATATTATAAAGGATATGCTCACAAAGGCTTCCCCTTTCTAACAGATGTATCAGACCACTTCGATTTTGCTGTTTTAAGTGGTTACAGGTCCAGTCGACTGAAGTACGAATGTTAGATTTTGTTTTCTTTTATTTTTTTTTTTTTTTTTTACACCTCTGATCATTTATGATCGTTTCCAAAATATTTTTATTCCTCCAGCCATTCTTTTTATTGTCTTGGGAGTCCGTAACAGTTCCTTTTAATATAGATAAATGTTCCTAAATGGTTTTTCTCAGAATCATATGTATTAGAAACGTTCTTGATGCTCACCAACATATTTCTGTCTCTGTCATGACAAGATTCCTATTCCTTTTTCTTAACCACATGTTACAACTACCCTTCTACCTACATTCAGAAGGTTGTACCCAAAAAAAATGGGGATTTTGACGAAAATTTGGCTAAGGCAGGCCCTGTTCTTTGTTATCCCGTTACATTTTGGGAGACATAGGAGTGTAACTTTAGGGAAAAAGGGTCCTCTGGAGTTGGATTAATCAGCCTTGTTTCTCAGGTTCGAGCTAGAACTGGGAAACTGAAACCTTACGTACCTTTACCGCAGATTAGTGTCACCGGCTGCAATCTTTCTTTCTTTGTATTTTGTTAATGAGGAAGAGTTTCATTTAGTAAAGCTGTTAAAGATTGCTTTATTTCCTTGGTTTGTCAGTCTCTCTCTCTCTCTCTCTCTCTCTCTCTCTCTATATATATATATATATATATATATATATATATATATATATATATATATATATATATATATATATATATATATATATATATATATATATATACTCGTATATATATATGTTTGGAGAGAGAGAGAGAGAAAAAGAAAAGAAAGAGATTGATAAACCAAGTAAATAAAGTAAATAAAACAGCTTTATGCAAACAATGAAACTGTCCCTCATCTGCTAACAAAATCGCATCGGATTCTAGTGTTCGATTTTATTTGCATTTTAATCAGCCGATACGTCTGGGAAATGAGATGCAATTTATAACTAAGTTTTCTACTAACCAAACGATCTAACTTAAGCAGCTATAATTCCAGTTACATCCTGGCGAAACGGAAAAGCAAAAAAAAAAATAAAAAAAAAATAAAATCCTTTTCCCTTACGATAATATTCCATACGGAAGAATTTTCCAGTAATTGCCTTAACCCAAAAGCACACCTCCTTTGATTTTCACTTTATTGGATTCTACTTTCGATACCTGTCATTTATCTAAGTACATATCATGTTAACTTCCAAATAAATTCCTCTGAAATGTTATATTGTAAAAATTTCACGTCTAATGACCTGCTCTGAAAAATCGGTAACGATAAGATGCAGTTCTGACAGTACTCGTTACGATTTAGATTTCCCTAATAACTTATGAGCTGAGCACTAAATTGCACGCAAGGGGAATTTCAATCTTTTAATGCCACAAATTTCTCGTTATTAGATTATCAAGAATTTATTGAAGGAGGCAACATGTGTAAGGTGTGTTGTCGACACGGCGGGAATATGAAAATAATGCGATGATTAGAATTGAACCTCCTAGGTGGTATTCTTTCACACTGGTCGGTACACTGCCATCTGGGAGAGAGAGAGAGAGAGAGAGAGAGAGAGAGTGTTCCGGACACGTTCAAAAAAGAAACTTTAAAATAATGTGATGATCAGAATTGAACATTGCTGGTGGTACTATTGACTACAGAAACTCTTCCTCCTACACTGCTCGGTACACTGCCATCTAAAAGAGAGAGAGAGAGAGAGAGAGAGAGAGAGAGAGAGAGAGAGAGAGAGAGAGAGAGAGAGAGAGAGAGAGAGAGCCCTGGATACATGTTCAAGAAAAAAACTTGAAAATAATTTGAAGATCAAAATTGAACATCTTTGGTGGTACTGTTGACTATAAAACCTCTCTCACACAGATCGGTACACTACCATCCAGGAGAGAGAGAGAGAGAGAGAGAGAGAGAGAGAGAGAGAGAGAGAGAGAGAGAGAGAGAGAGAGAGCTCCAGGATACACGTTTCGAAAAAAAGGGAGATACAATAAAAAAAAAAGAATCCTATGTCAATGATGATATATGAATGTGAGGAGGCGAGGTATGCATACGTTTCCTTCAGGAAGCCTAGGGGCCCCTCGCTCCGGGGGGAGAGAGGGAGGGGTCGGAGGGTGGGGGGTGTCATGGACGGAAGGAAAATGACTGGGGAAAGAAATGAGTTTGCTTCCATTTTCTGTCAAGTCCATTTCGTTAATGATATGAAGTTACGCCGAATCTTGTAAATTTCCTCCTTTTGGTTGTTGTGTCGATATTTATCGCTCGGGTGCAATATCGCCTGCCTGCCTGCCTCCTCCTCCTCCCCCCCTCCTCCTCCCCGAGATGATTCCCGTCCCGCACTGCAGTTTGGGGTCTCGGTGTGAGCAAATGAATGCTATAGTGGCGAATGCAATTTGGAGATCCCTCGGATAGCGTGTCGTGTTTCCTTCTTCTTCGCGAGAGGGAGACTCGAGTCCCTTTTATCCGACTCCTCTCGGAATCCGAATGCATTCACTCGCGACTGACAGGAGAAAGTCTTCGCCTCGTCAAAAGTGTCGGAGCGCAGGCACGATGATGGCATTTCCAATCGCATATTACAATCGCCAGATAACAGGCGTCGATCCGTTCCTTCTCTGGACAACAAAAAGCATCGTCGTAATTTAGTGTATGTCTCCGGGCAGTCGTGGCGGACGTCAGGAGCGGGTCCTCTAGATTGCCACGTAATCATTTATAGTTTCGCTGGAGACTCCATTAACTTTCGATCATCATTTCCTCGGCAATAACAGAAGAATTATTATTCCGTATCCGTAAGATATTCAGGGATGAAATTAAGCAGCGCAGACCTCGGCCAATGGATGCCCATTGTTGAGTTGTTTCGAGAGCTGCTGTTGTGGCCGCTCCTGGGATTGTTGTTTTGTGACAGGTTATCACCGAGGTATTCAAACATGACTGGAACATTTTAAATGAGGGTAATAAGCAGTTTTACATGGGCTACATAACGGGTAGCGCATGCTAAGCCTGCACAGAATATTCTTTGGAAGCTTGAATTTCAAGTCAGTGGGCTTGTTCCATATGAATAGGGTTCTTCATCTTCTGAGTAATAATAATAATAATAATAATAATAATAATAATAATAATAATAATAATAATAATAATACTTTCTGTTACTTCTTTCAAATGAACACCATATTTTTTGGAAGATTGAATTTCAAGTCACTGGCCCCTTTGGTGGGCTTGTTCCATATGAATAGGGTTCATCTTCTTAATAATAATAATAATAATAATAATAATAATAATAATAATAATAATAATAATAATAATAATAATAATATCTTCTGTAACTTCTTTCAAATGAACACCACATTCTTTGGAAGATTGAATTTTAAGTCAATGGCCCTTTTGATGGGCTTATTCCATTATAATAGGGTTCATCTTTTTCTTAATAATAATAATAATAATAATAATAATAATAATAATAATAATAATAATAATAATAATAATAATAATAATTCGTTTAAAGAAACAACCATCATGAAACCTTTCGCAAATCCACAAAAGCAGAAGACGGTTGTGGAACTGTCTATTCTTCCGAGTACCTTTACAAAAATCCCCCCCAACCTGTGTTATTTCCAGATAGATTTTTATGTCCCCCACTCTCAATTCAGAAGCGCCACAAAGCTCATCGTTCAGTTCTCGTTACACGCGTGTAATGGAAACGAAAATCATTGCTATCGATTTTTAATAGCTTTTTTTTTTTTATGGCACCGTGCATAGACGAAGTGTACTTTTCTGCCACCGAATGCAGTCTGCCGTTGTTGATGCAAAGTGATGTGGTCTCGTATATCACTCGAAAGTACTGTTGAACCAATGGGCAGTAAAGGTGACAACGTGAATCCGAAGCTATCGATCCGAAGCGGCGTCGCCATTCTTCGAAGGGGTTATGTGTTCGCAAACAACTGAACAGTTTATCACTTTGTAGTCCAGCAATATTCGCTTTTCGCTTTTATGACGCAGATGCGGCGAGTGAAAGGGTGATCCTATAAAACGTATTGATCTGAAGGTGTCATTTTCCTCTTCCACTCGAGATTTGGGCGTAATGATGCCCACTTATACTCGTTTCGAATATGCCTGTTTTTTTTTTTTTTTTATTGGTTGATGGGTATGCCTGAACAATAGACCATTATGTTACAAGAAGAAATGTATTTTCTTTTATAGAGCTGAGGGCTACGGGGTAGTGCCGTTAGTGAACCTTGTGCGGTGCACTGTAGGCATTACTTAAGGTTCTTTGCAGCGTCCCTTCGGACTTTTTCTATCCGCGCTTTTTCTGCTCGCGCTCACATCTTAAAAACTATTGAGGCTAGAGGGCTGCAAATTGGTATGTTGATCATCCACCCTCCAATCATCAAACATACCAAATTGCAGCCCTCTAGCCTCAGTAGTTTTGATTTTATTTAAGGTTAAAGTTAGCCATAATCGTGCCTCTGGCAACGATATAGGACAGGCCACCACCAGGCCGTGATTAAAGTATCATGGACCGCCGCTCATACAGCATTATACCGAGACCATCAAAAGATACATCTATTTTCGGCGACCTTGATTATACGCTGTACAGAAAACTCGATTGCGCCGAAGAAACTTCGGCGCATTTTTTACTTGTTTTCTTCAGAAAATATATGAACGTGTTTTTGAGGCTGTCTCTTGATTTTCATTTGAACTGATCCTTCTGGTATATTTTCAAGAGTCTAATGAAGCCTTAAGACCGGGGCATTTATTCAGAAGCTTTCTTTGAGTGCCAAATAGGCTCAGGGGACGAGTGACACTCTGAGCGAGATCAAGAAACAGCAAACCTCAGTTTTGACCGAAAGATTTGATAAAAACCAAATGGTCTACGATCTTTCCTTTCGCCTTTTCCTGAGAGCTTTTATATATATATATATATATATATATATATATATATATATATATATTGAGAAGGTAGGCTGAAAATTGTATAGAAGTATCATGTAAAAGTATTTACCATTTGCAAAGTATTTACCATTTATGAAGTAATTTAAGAATCCTTAGCTAATTGGAAATTAAGACCAAGCAGGTATTATATATAGTGCCTCGCAAGTAAACCTGACAGAGAGAGAGAGAGAGAGAGAGAGAGAGAGAGAGAGAGAGAGAGAGAGAGAGAGAGAAACAAGACTATGAATCATGACTGCCTCGAACATAATGCGAAATTGTTCAAGAAAAACGATACGGACGAAGGTTCTCAATACCATTCCAAATCTTTCCCTTGACACTCTGTGACTGACAGACAGACGCCTGCTTGAAGAAGCAGCAAGCAAGCAAGCAAGCAAGCAAGCAGAAAGCAGCGAATCATCACACCGCACGAAACAAACAAACAATCAAAAAAAAAGCAAAAGGCGGTAGGAGGAGATGATGATGATGATAATGGCACCGTAATCACAGGCGTGGTGACCAAAAATCGACCATCTGACCAATACAAAAGCAACATCTACAACCATAATAATCTGACCAATAAGGCCCGTAATAACATGATGGCCCTGCGATATTACAGCGACTTGAGGCACACGCACTTACCCAAAGATGCCTGTATTTGATTCCCGAAAGCAGCGCCCGAGAGCCCCCAAGTGTCCAGGACTTTGAGGCGAAATCCCCCTTTGCGTTGGCAAGACCCTCGAACTCAGGTAGACTGCGGCTTAGCACTCTCCTCCTCCGAGGGAGAGATAATATGATCATAGGTCAAGGTATCAATCAGAGAACGGGTTCAATATGTACCCTGAAATTGAAGGGAACGGCGGGGCGGCCTCCGGGCACGGCGACTGGGCATGTGAATAATCGCGAGGGATGAAACTCGCTGCCCGCGACGTCGGAGTTTCGTCCCTGCGACGGTCTGCGACATGGGGCCTTGTTGAGCGTTTCCCACATGCGAAGCCATAAGGTCACTTTCCGATTTCGTCGGAATTATAAACCATCCGTGCCTTGGATGATTTCGGTGTCGGAACTCGGCGAGAAATTTCCGTAGATTTATCTTTGATTTTTCTGGGCTACTGTCCAGTCCAGTCGAAAAAACTAACTCTCGGCCATGCTTTCTAAAATTCATTTCGCTAATTATTATTATTATTATTATTATTATTATTATTATTATTATTATTATTATTATTATTATTATTATTATTCAGAATATGAACTCTATTCATATGGAACAAGCCCACAAAAGTGACCATTGACTTAATATTCAAGCTTCCAAAGAATTATTATTATTATTCTTATTATTATTATTATTATTATTATTATTATTATTATTATTATTATTATTATTATTATTATTATTATTATTCAGAAGATGAACTCTATTCATATGGAACAGCCCCACAGAGGCCACTGACTTGAGATTCAAGCTTCCAAGGAATATGGTGCTCATTAGAAATAAATTACAGAAGGTAAAGTTAAATAAAGAAAGAAGAGATCACATATTAACAGACAAGACATCAACAAATTAATAAATAAATATATAAAAAATGTAAGTAAATTATCGAAATACAACTTATGAAAAATTGACAAACAAGAGACCACCCGTCGATGGTCCAGCCATAACTGCTGATGTTAGGAAACAGAAACCTACCACTACAAACCACTCTATCTAAAAGAGATAAATCTCTGGCAGAAACAGGCATCCACACCGGAGAACTGTTTTCTAGTAAAGGAAGGACAAACGACCTAAAACAGGATTCTCTGAGTCTGCTGGATGCAAAACAGAGACATGGGTTAGCAAGACTAGCTGTAAATGCTACGAGACTTCTAATAGTTACGATAAATGTGGAACCCCAATCTAATTCTCACATGCGAGACATCTCAGCGTTTCTACAAATGAGCCATTTCTAAGGTTGATGGAAACAATTAGAATTTATTTACGATATACAATTTATTGAGGTATGTTTGCTAATCTATATTTTATCATTAATCCATTATGACATTTTAAAGCAATATTTAACTTAAGTCTCGATTTATTTAAAATCTTTCGTGGATGATAGTTTAAATGGTAACTCTGTCCTTTCCGCACTTTTTTCTGTCCGCACTTTTTCTGTCCGTGCTTTTTCTGTCCGCACATTTTTCTGTCCGTATGTTTTCCTGTCCGCACTTTTTTCTGTCCGCACTTTTTCCTGTCCGCACTTTTTCCTGTCCGCATTTTTTCTGTCTGCACTTTTTCTATCCGCACGTTAACTGAATTGAATGTAGAATTTGGGCCAAAGGCCAAGCACTGGGACCTATGGGATCATTCAGCGCTGGAACGGAAACTGAGAGAGAAGGAGGTTTGAAAGGTGTAACAGGAGGAAAACCTCAAAGCAGTTACACTACGAATCAATTATTAAGAGAGGGTTGGGGAAAGCAGGATAGAAGAGAGAGAATATGAAAGGAGGTACAGTAAAACAAACGAGATGGGTTGCAGCTAGGGGCCATGGAAGGCACTCTGCAAAGAAGCTTAAGTAACGCCTACAGTGCACCGCATGAGGTGCACTGACGGCACTAACCCCCCTACGGGGAATTTGGTAACTGACATAAACGTTCAGAGTTAGAAGTAGCTTCTTGCAGACGCGCCAATGAAGAATGACTGTAGATTCGTTTATACTTTCAAAATCATTAATGTCTCAGTACTCTGATACCTTGAAGTTGCCCTGAATAAAGATAAACTTAATTATAGATCCGTAAATTCAATTTGATACGACCGTGGTCGTAAGGGTTACTGGCCTAAGAAAAGCAGAGGAGTGCTTGGTGCAGTGGTTCCTAACCTTTTTCAATGCATGCACCCCTTTCAAATCAGCAGTCAGTTCTCGCTCGCACCCCCTGAATTGCTAAAATAAAATAAAATAAGGCTAAAATACAAAGCTGATATGATGTGCATTAATAACAAAACCACATAATTATTATTATTTATTTTAATTTTTATTTTTTGCAGAAAAAATAACATGCATATAAAAAAATATATTTTGCTTTAATCATTCATAGGCATCCGCGCACCCCTGGTTCAGAACCACTACCGTAGTGGAAGATTTAGTTTGTTGAAGGATATACCCCCTAACTGACAGGTGAAGTCCTTTCTCACAAGGCCATTGGGAATGACATATATCAAGTTTGCCATTTGATTAAGGACTGCGACCACAGTTGTAGTAAGAGGTAAAATCTGTACACTGCTTCTTTAAGAAGTTCTAGCAATTTGGTATAAAAATTTAATGTACCCCAGAAGGACCACCTTCTGAATGTCAATAAACAGCAAGGTGGAATGAATTCTCCCCTAAATGGTGAGTGAGCTCTTCTAGTGACAAAAATATGCCTTTTTATGCTCCAGTGGGATTCCAGAAAATAAGAACAAGCTCATTTACCCCACCCTTCGTGGTCCAAATAGCTGGGGGCATGGCATTCGCAGGTTCATACTCTGCACCATTGTTGCAAGAGATCAGATAAGCCTTGGGGTGTTGAATGTAAGTGAAAGTGCCACAAAAAAGGAATAACACTTGATTGTTGATTTCTTTGTGGGTAGGAAGCTACCCTGAATTGCCCTTGGTGAGACAAAAGTGAAAGCATAAAGTAAGCAAACTACAAAGGACAAAGGCTAATTGTTGTCTGGGATGGATGTAAGAAAAGGAACTGACTTTGTCTGGGATGGTTGAAATAAAAGGAACTAAGGAAATTGTAATGAATGCAGCGTCAAAAAGAATACATAGATAGGAAAGTTTGACAGAAGGAAAAATTCTAGTACAGAGTCGACGGAAGAGGAAGTTCATGAGTAAACTGGTGAAGAAAAGATGAGTGGCTGGAGATATGTCTAATCATTATTCGGTTGAAGCAAAATTGAAAATGAGATGGAAGTTACGCTTGTTGCACTTATATCATCGTACATAGATTGTTTTTTCTACAGGAATGAGGTTATGGCCGTAGAATTGCCACTAGAACAGTCTGGTATGAAGATGAAAAACTTATACGTATCTTTTTTTTTTTTTTAATTCTAAGAACAAATTTATGTTAAATATTGGTTAAAATTCTACATAACCATGTTCATGTTTCGCAACTCGCTTCAGGATGGTACGATTTTATATACCTGAATCTATCTTCTATTTGAACTGAGTTCACTTTATCGTTTTGTTAAAATTATTATTATTATTATTATTATTATTATTATTATTATTATTATTATTTATTATTATTTATTATTATTATTATTCAGTAGATGAAACCCATTCATATGAAACAACCCCACCAAAGGGGCCATTGACTTGGAATTCAAGCTTCCAAAGAATATTATGGTGCTCTTTAGGAAGAAGTAAGAGGAGGTAAAGGGAAATTCAGAAAGAAGAGATCCCATTATTAAAAATAAAAAGTAATAAATACATAAATAGATAAAAATGTATTAACAAAAAGAATAGTAAATGTGATGCCTTTTATAGCTGAGATTACCCACTACAAAAATTCCGTCCTTACTAAATGCTGACGACCCACTTGCAGTAAGGTACAAAAGAACAAAGTTACTATTTTAGCGTGCATACACAATCATCAATAGTCATTTTTTTATATATATAATCCGGCTGGAGTATGTAAACGCTACTGCGTTCTTGACAAATGTTCTAAATTGCACAACTGAGAGAGTGCTTCTCGCGATATCTGATAATAACTATTCTTGAGTTTGAAAATGTAATGTGTTATTCAAAGTTTTGTGCTATATTATACCCTTTGTTTTTTGTGTTCGTTTTTTTTTTTTTTTTTGCAACGTAAAATTTGTGGTAAGTGTCACTTTGGCATTTATTCATTTTTAGTTTTCTGTAAAAGAAAACTATTGTGCCGGCTTTGTCTGTCCGTCCGCACTTATTTCTGGCCGCACTTTTTCTGTCCGCCCTCAGATCTTAAAAACTTCTGAGGCTAGAGGGCTGCAAATTGGTATGTTGATCATCCACCCTCCAATCATCAAACATACCAAACTGCAGCCCTCTAGCCTCAGTAGATTTTATTTTATTTAAGGTTAAAGTTAGCCACAATCGTGCTTCAGGCAACGATATAGGATAGGCCACCACCGGGCAGTGGTTAAAGGTTCAATGGCCGCCGCTCATACACCATTATACCGAGACCACCGAAGGATAGATCCATCTTCGGTAGCCTTGATTATAAGCTGTAGCCGCTGTACAGAAAACTCGATTGCGCTGAAGAAACTTCGACGCATTTTTTGTTTATTTTTTCATAGCGTTTCCGCTGTGCAATTTTAGCATTTTCTGCGTAACGTATAACGTTGCTTTCTGCATTATGATTCCGTTATCTATATTGCATAGAGCAACTTCGGGTTACTGGTGTGCAATTCTGGTGTTCCGTTTTGCATGTTACATAATGTTGTTCCACAAACTGTAATTCGATTTTATGTGTTGAATTGTTCATTTTCATGCCACTTATAGCGACAGTTCTTGCGTATGTGTTACTAGATTGTATTTTATGCCCCCAAATTCAAGTCAGTGGCCCCTTTGGTGGGCTTGTTCCATTTGAATATGATTCATCTTCTGAATAATAATAATAATAATAATAATAATAATAATAATAATAATAATAATAATAATAATAATAATAATAATAATTCTTTGGAAGTTTGAATTTCAAGTCAATGGTCCCTTTTGGTGGGCTGGTTACATATGAATAGGGTTCCTCATCTTCTGAGTAATAATAATAATAATAATAATAATAATAATAATAATAATAATAATAATAATAATAATAATAATAATAATAATAATAATAATAATAACCAAAATGAGAGGTTAACGTAACAAGACGAAGTTACCAAAAAAGAAAAAATAGATAGATAAACAAAAATGTTAATATGCTCACGTAGAAAACTGTGATAAACTGTTTCCAATGATATACAGTTTATCGCTACTTATACCAGCCATTGCGTGATAAAGCATATTGCCATCATTTTACGACGGGTTGTATAAAATATGGCGGTTAAATTAGTGATGAGTTTCTTACAGCGTGCCGGCAATTTCCATTTATAACAGTGGTCCAGGACTGTGAGTTATTTTTACGCTTATTGAATTTCCCTTCCCGTGGCGGGTTTAAGAATTCTCACTTATTAAAGATAAAAAATAAATTAAAAATAAATAAATTCATAAATTCTGGAAGTGCTATGATAAATTATTACCATTCGTGTTTTAAAAAACCACTGAAATGATTATTCAGTCATTGAAACGAACGTAATTCAAATCGACCAAAGAAATATATGGCTAAGCTATAGTGATCAATAGAGAATCTCGAATTCCATTCAGCTTTTCCATTGTAATGTAATTCATGACAGCAGGCATCAATATCATTACGCTGCATAAAAAGAAAAGGTTTATTTCTTTTTGCAAAGTTTTCTTACCCAGAGCATTTTGTTTTCGTTACTTTGCTTTGTTAAAATACTAAGATAAAGTACAACGCAACCAGTGTGAAAACTAACTTAATATCTTTACGCAGAAATATCGCCAAGCATATAGTCAGTCAGCTGGAGACGGGGCACTTTGTTGGAGTAAAGCTCTCTCTCTCTCTCTCTCTCTCTATATATATATATATATATATATATATATATATATATATATATATATATATATATATATATATATATATATATTATATATATATATATATATATATATATATATATATATATATATATATATATATATATATAACTTGGCAGGTGGGCATGGGCAGCAAACAGCCTGCCCCCACCCCCGAATCACGTACACATGTGTGAGTATACGCAGTTGGGGCACGTGTGCCGGTTAACAGCTGCTGAGCAAACCGAGCACCTGCCTACCTGTACTTGCAGTGGTTTTGTTACCTGAGAGAAATGGTTTAAAGTTTCCTTGACTAACATCTGTCATTATTAAATCAATAAACGTAAAATGGAGAAAAATAGAATGTTTTGTTGGATTTGTATTTGCCGTCATTTGCAGCCAGGGATTTTCCACTCTCTCTCTCTCTCTCTCTCTCTCTCTCTCTCTCTCTCTCTCTCTCTCTCTCTCTCTCTTAAAATTACCAGTAACTTGCATACGTGGTTAAATTTCCACTCTCCTTCCGCACATTTACTCTCTCTCTCTCTCTCTCTCTCTCTTCTCTTTATATATATATATACATATATATATATATATATATATATATATATATATATATATATATATATATATATATATATAATATATATATATATATATATAAATTCCTCATTCTCTCTCTCTCTCTCTCTCTCTCTCTCTCTCTCTCTCTCTCTCTCTCTCTCTCTCTCTCATACCCGATTACTCCTCCAAATCTTGACGTCCAAATCATCCAGTTGCCTGATTCTGACTGATTCAGAAGCGCTCCTTCTTTGCAACATTTGATGCGAAGTAACTTAAGTAACTTCTCTTTCATAAGATGACATCTCTCTCTCTCGATGTAATGATTGCTTATGGTTGGCCCTTTGTTGCAAATGACGGCTCCCGACTTCTTCTTCTCTCTCTTTTTTTTCAACCTTTTCTGAAAAGAAGTTTTTCGCCGAATTGCTTCCAGATGGTAAACACTACGTGGTTATTTTCACCGTCATTCGGCCCGAGAGAGAGAAGCGGTTATTCTCACCGCCATTCGCCCCGAAAAAGAAAAGTATTTCAACACGACTCCTCCGGAGATTCGAAACCTTTTTTTTTTTTTATCTTTCTTTTTACTTTTTCCCTTTTTCAACGACTTTATGTTTTTACGGTATAATAAATTTTATTGTCCGGATAAAGGATTCACTACCAGGTGAACGAGTTACAAATCGTTGCTTTTGTTCTGAGGCCATTCTGCGCTGTAAGTGCGGTCTGATACCACTCCGAAGGGCCCCTCTATCGGCCAGCATCGTGTCCATTGTTACCGCTTTTATGGCACGCATTGTGTAGAACTTGTACCGGGTCTGGCGCGATTACTCTATTGTGTCCCCGGACTCGATTTTGTAATATTTAACCCAGACCTCCTTTTGTGCTCCAGTCGATGTTTTGTAGACGTCACAGAGAGAGAGAGGAGAGAGAGAGAGAGAGAGAGAGAACTGGCAAAGAAAAGGAGACGAAAGCCATCAACGGAGACAAACACTAGCCTGAAATAGCTCACCAGAAAAAAAAAAAAATCGAACTTGAACTCTAGACGAGGAATGTCAAGCTGCGATTGGTCCTCGGTCGTCCGTCGACCAATGAAATGGTCGCGATTTCAGGTCTCCACACGTTCGAGTGCCGCCATTTCGATGGCGGAATGGCATTCATCGTTTTATTGGAGGTCATCCGTATTACTTTTTAGAGTCCTCCTTTCATCGGCGTTGGAGTGAGGCCCTTTTACATATGTAAAGAAAATGACACACAAAAGTCACCTATTGACAGGTTTTATTAGTGGCTGAGGCTTGAAAAGGTAAGCGAGTCTGTAAGTGAGGGCAGGCTAGCTCTGAAAAGGTAGACGAAGTTCATCTCACGGTTTTCGGATTTTACGTTCCTGTAGGAACTTATTCAAAGGAGTAACTAGTTACCCAGACTAATCTACTACCCTAATATCACTCTCCTTCCATTTTAATGCATTTTTATCTATTTGTTAATATATTAATTTATTTATTCTTTTTTTTTTTAATAAGCGAGATCCCTCCACTTACTTCTTCCTAATGAACAACCATAATTTTATTTGGAAGGTTGAAGAATTTCAAGTCAGTGGCCCCTGTGGTTGGACTGCTTGTTCCATTTGAATAGGGTTCTTCATCTTCTGAATAATAATAATAATAATAATAATAATAATAATAATAATAATAATAATAATAATAATAATAATAATAATAATAATAATAATAATAATAATAATAATAATAATAATAATACCTTTTGTTACTTCTTCCTAATGAACGCCATAATTTTCTTTGGAAGATTGAAGAATTTCAGGTCAGTGGCCCCTCTGGTGGTGAGCTTGTTCCATATGAATAGGGTTCTTCATCTGAATAATAATAATAATAATAATAATAATAATAATAATAATAAACAACTGATTTTTCTACTTGTCAATGATGCTGGGAAAAGCTGTTTTCACCATCAATATCTTACCCAACAACCATCATCTGAATAATAATAATAATAATAATAATAATAATAATAATAATAATAATAATAATAATAATAATAATAAAATGATTTTTCTACTCGTCAATGATGTTTGGAAAGGTTGCGTTTTCCCCATTACTCTTTCAACCAGTTATCTCAATCACAGACACAAATGAACGCTGAAAAGTTTTCGCCATTGCAAAGGATAAATTATTGTTTGGATTCGAAAAAGAGGAATCGCGTGCCTTTACATAGTAAGGTTGTCAGAACAAGAGATATACGTCATAATACAAATTCTGTCCACGTTTGCAAAATTGATTCCCGACCTTACGGCAACACTTGTGTGCGAATGCGCATTGAGAATAATGAATTATATATATATATATATATATATATATATATATATATATATATATATATATATATATATATATATATATATATAAATTAAATTTCTGATTCACGTCAGGATCGAACCCAGGTCTTTCAACTGAAACTTGTACAAGTCATAAAAAAGTTGGAACCTAAGTACAACTGTACCTACTAAGGCTTTACCTGGGCAGGTTAGCTGCATAACATATATATATATATATATATATATATATATATATATATATATATATATATATATATATATATATATATATATATATATATATATATATATACATATATGTATGTATATATATACTGTATATATAATATGTATGTATACTTATGTATGTATGTATATTCAAGAGCATACTTAGGTAAGAGAAAATGATGAAGAAAGGAGCATGTCAGATAATGTGATATCATGATGTGGATACGAAAGTTCTATTTTTCTAAACACCTTCTACAAAAATTCTTTCCTCTATTTTTCTTATATTTTTTTAATGGCGATAGTTAACTGTAAATTTTATTTTATTCATTTAGGAAAATCTACCATTTAGGTTTTTCTCGACTGATCTGAACAGCGAAAAAATCTTCATTTACTTTTGCAACTGTAATGGGAAAAAATTTTTGAATTTTCAAATCACTTCTTCCAGTCGGTACAAGACACATTATTGTTTCTTCAAAAAACAAGTGAAAAATGCGCCGAAATTTCTTCGACGCAATCGAGTTTTCTGTACAGCGTATAATCAAGGCCATCGAAAATAGATCTATCTTTCAGTTGTTTCGGTATAGTTTGTATGAGCCGCGGCCCATCAAACTGTAACCACGGCCCGGTGGTGGCCTGTCCTATATCGTTGCCTGAAGCACGATTATGGCTAAGTTTATCCTTAAATAAAAAAATAAACTACTGAGGAGGCTAGAGGGCTGCAGTTTGGTATGATTGATGACTGGAGGTTGGATGATCAACATACCAATTTTCAGCCCTTTAGCCTCAGTAGTTTTTAAGATCTGATGACGGGACAGAAAAGTGCGGACAGAATAAAGTGCAGACGGACAGACAAAGCCGGCACAATAGTTTCCTCTTACAAAAAACTAAAAATGTTTTGTGCACATAAAGCCTAATATTTATGATCCACTGAAAACCTTTCATTTTTTGCTATATTGTAGCAATGAGCTAATATTCAAGAACAATAAATATTTATATAAGTGGTAAACTAATGATACTTGGCCTCAAGAAATTACACCAATTCAGACACGAATAACTCATTCTAATTTGCATAATAACGCTTCCTGCTGCACAAAATCAACTGGCGCCTTTCCAGAGAAAATGGGACGCTGTGCTCTTCTGAAATCAACTGTCATTTCTTATATATTATACCCGAATGATTATGCCTCTTACACCTGCCTCGTTTCATTCATAAGCCTTTACTCAGGCAGATGTCATTCATGACACCTGTATTTGTTTCCCATTTACAACCATTCCGTTTTTTTCTCGTACAGCTAAGATTAGCTGAACGGTTTTTAAAAAAAAATCAAGTAATAAATGCGCCGAGGTTTCTTCGACGCAATCGAGTTACCTGTACAGCCGTTACAGCGTATAATCAAGGCCAACCGAAATACAGATCTATCGTTCGGTGGTCTTGGGATAATGCTGTATGAGCAACGGCCCGTGAAACTTTAACCACTGCCCGGTGGTGGCCTTTCGTATATCGTTGGCAGACGCACGATTATGGCTAACTTTAACCTTAAATAAAATAAAGACTACTGATGTTAGAGGGCTGTAATTTGGTATGTTTGATGACTGGAGGGTGGGTGATCTACGTATCAAGTTGCAGCCCTCTAGCCTCAGTAGTTCTTAAGATCTGAGGGCGGACAGAAAAAGTGCGGACAGACAGAGAAAGCAGGCACAATAGTATTCTTTTCCAGAAAATTAAAACTGTAAATTGAGCTAATAACAATAAACATGGTTTCAACTTTAACACTGTCTTGTATGAAGGCGGGGATGTTGTCAAAAGCGAGCACGACTTTCAAAGGATCAAGAGATTGATAAGAAACAAAACTTGTAAACAAAGCTACTAGTGCCCTCTAGTGGCGCAAATCAGTATTACGAACAACAAAGACATAACTGCGGTTATTTACAAATGTAGTGGGAATGGAGAGGTCCACAACTATATTTATAAATATATATATGCATACAGGCATATATAAAAATATATATATATGGTTATTTATTTATTTATTTATGTACACAAACGACCTACTAACAACAACAGTCTGAGAAACATGTCAAAGAGAAAGGGGAAGACGACGCAACAAAGAAAAAAACCAATAAAGAGTTTAGTAATTACGAAGAGGCAATAAAAGGGAAATAAATACGACTAATTTGGCAACGACAACAACAAAAAAAAAAAAGAAAGGAACAATTATTGCATCAAGCGACACCCGAAGGCTCCTGCGTCCCGTTTTCTATGACGAGACGGGAGTTAATTATTATGCAACAGGAAGCGTTGAGCGCGGGAAATGTGTCCGATGCACGCACCTCTGAGAAGGAAATTGCATGTTCTGCGTTATGCATTACGGTGTGCGAAAGACAGGGGGATAAGTATAGGGTAGAACGAGGTATTAACATGTAAATAACGACGGAGAAGTCCCAAAGGCTCCTCCCGGGATATTGCACGGGCTTCTGAAGTCTTCTAAAAGGATGTAGGCTTACTTATGCAATTAGACCTTTTCATAATTCTGCCAATCGATAGATAGATAGAGAGAGAGAGAGAGAGAGAGAGAGAGAGAGAGAGAGAGAGAGAGAGAGAGAGAGAAAAGTAGGCCTACTTCTGAAATCAAACTTTCTCATAATTCTGCCAGTCGATAGACAGATAGAGAGAAGTAGTAGGCCTGCTTCTGAAATCAAACTTTCTCGTGATTCTGCCAATTAGGCCCACTTCTGAAATCAAACTTTTTCACAGTTCTGCCAAGTAGGCCCACTTCTGAAATCAAACTTTATCGTGATTCTGCCAAGTAGGCCTACTTCTGAAATCAAACTTTCTAATAATTCTACCAAGTAGGCCCACTTCTGAAATCAAACTTTATCGTGATTCTGCCAAGTAGGCCTACTTCTGAAATCTAGCATTTTCATAACTGCCAGTAGACAGGCAGATAGAGAGAACGTGAGTATATACGTTTTTATCTATTTTCGTTTGGTATATCTATGCATTATAATTGCGTGTATGCATATGCAAATTTGCATACGTAAAACATTTTAACATCAGATCCCAAAAGAGGTCGACTTATGCTATAAATTAAGGAGGTTTGGCATATGAACATAGAACAAATAACTCAGTTTCCGTCTCGCACTCTCTTCTTCCAATTGTTCTTTATTCCTCTGTTATCTTCAGAACACATCAGTAAACAGTGACATTATTGCCAGAGGGGGAAAAGTAGATTACATCTCTATAGGTACTCGTCAGTTTTCGTTAGTCTCTGATAGCACACGCCGTATATAAAAGCAACTGATCTTTTGCAACAAGTAAATGATTGGCGAACACTAAAAATATATGGTGTAAAAGATAAGTGTTGGCAAGTTGCATTTGCGAATGGAATGGCTTGTTTTTTTTTTTTTTTGAAGAGACTTCTATAGATTTCTAATAATCTCTTTTTTTTAAAGGGCTTGTAATACAAATCACAGAATTATTTTACGAACTCTCTAATTATATCTTGTTTTTTTCTCCAAGGTTTGTCATACAAATTACAGAATTATTTTACGAATTCTGTATATAATTCTAATTATTTATTTTTTTCATCAAGGTCTGTAATACAAACTACAGAATTATTTCAAAAATTCTTAGTATTTCTAATTATTTCATTTTTTCTCCAAGGTTTCTAATACAAATTACAGAATTATTTTAAGAAATCTGTGCATTTCCAATTACCTCATTTTTTTTCTCCAATTTTCTAATACAAATTACAGAATTATCTTAAGAATTCTATACATTTCCAATTATCTCTTTTTCTCATCAAAGTTTATAATACAAATTACAGAATCAATTTAAGGATTCTGTACATTTCCAATTACCTCTTTTTTCCTCCAATTTTCTAATACAAATCACAGAATTATTTTAAGAATTCTATACATTTCCAATTATCTCTTTTTTCCCATCAAGGTTTATAATACAAATTACAGAATCATTTTACGAACCCTGTACATTTCCAATTACCTCTTTTTTTTTCCCATCAAAGTTTGTGATACAAATTACAGAACTGTTTTACGAACAACTGTACATTTTCAATTGAACAGACGTCCTGACCTTTGCTACCATTGAGAGGGCTGTCTGAGCCCAGGGATTTTAATTAACAGAGGTCTGTTAGGAATCTCTTAGTGATAGTTATTGCACCTGCTCTATACGTAAGGTTTTAAATTGCTCTGACATAAAAGGTTCTAGACTCCAGAGACATTAGTGAGATAAAATAAATGAAGAACGACAGATACATATCAAAACAAAAAGGGTAAAGACAAATAATGTTGCTGAAGGAAGAAAATTTGATAAAAGATGGAATAAGCAAATAAGTGAAAAATGCGAATCAGCTTTTCTGTACAGCCGCTACAGCGTATAATCAAGGCTACCGAAAATAGATCTATCTGTAGGTAGTCTCGATATAATGCTGTATGAACCGCGGCCCTTGAAACTTTAACCACTGCCCGGTAGTGGCCTTTCCTGTATCGTTACCAGAAACACGACTGTGGTTAACTTTAACCTTAAATAAAATGAAAACTATTTAGGCTAGAGGGTTGCAATTTGGTATGTTTGATGATTGGAGGGTGGATGATCAACATACCAATTTGCAGCTTTCTAGCCTCAGTAGTTTTTAAGATCTGAGGGCGGACAGAAAAAGTGCGAACGGACAGACAAAGCCGGCACAATAGTTTCCTATCACAGAAAACAAAAAAATTGACGTTAAAAAGCAAGTTTCTGGTGATATTTTAATTTTCTTTCGCGTAAAATTAAGCTGAAATGAGATTGAATGAAGCCGGTATCCATTTTTTATGCACTATTGATTGATTGACTGAGTGACTGATCGATAGTTTGATTGATGATGGTCATCCTGGCGTTGCAATGGCAAAGGTCATCGACGCTGAAAATAAATATTCGAACTCTTTCCGACCACAGTTTTATTTATTTTATTATTATTATTATTATTATTATTATTATTATTATTATTATTATTATTATTATTATTATTATATATTTACATTTACACCACCTTGGATTTTTTCCCCTTTATTATTATTATTATTATTATTATTATTATTATTATTATTATTATTATTATTATTATTATTATCTTCAGGGACCACTGCTGGGTAAGATTGATTAAGAACAGTTAAAAATACATCTTTGAGACGTCGAGAAACTTAAAAAAAAGGGGGGGTTGGGATTGGGAGGGGGGGCGGTCCGCAAAGGAACGTCGACGCAATCTCTGGATGACGCCAAAACTGCCCAGAGTCAGTCGGAACAGACCCCCGACAATTCGACTTAACAAGACGACGATGAATCGCGCTTATACAGTCGACCCCATTGAAGTCGAACCCATTGAAGTCGAGCTGAACTTGTGACAAACGACGAGGCCGGTAACAAGCCCCCCGCCCCCTCTCCCCCCCCCAACAAGGAAACTCATTAACAAGCGTAACCTCGTCTCGATTATACCTGTTAATTGGATCCACGCTCGGGCTATCGCTCGTTACGACCAATCGAATCGAAGCGTGAAATCAAAAAAGGAAAAATGGGAAGAATGAAAGAGAGAAGAGGGTTAAAAATAATGATGACATGGATCTAAATAGCTTTTGTTCTTTTGGATAAATCGGTCATTATTTTTTTTATTTCCGTATATTCGGTTTTTGGCTAAGTCTGATCTATATATGTTTATAGATTATAGAAGATGAATATTTTCCTCATTTTGCTGCTATAGCTAAATCTGCGGCTGATTTTATATATGTTTATAGATTATAGAAAATGATTATTTTCCTTATTTTCCTGATATTGCTAAATCTGCGGCTGATTTATATATATGTTTATAGATTATAGAAGATGAATATTTTCCTCATTTTGCTGCTGTTGCTAAATCTGAGGCTGATTTATATATATGTTTATAGATTATAGAAGATGAATATTTTCCTCATTTTGCTGCTGTTGCTAAATCTGAGGCTGATTTATATATATGTTTATAGATTATGGAAGATGAATATTTTCCTTATTTTGCTGCTGTTGCTAAATCTGAGGCTGATTTATATATGTTTATAGATTATAGAAGATGAATATTTTCCTCATTTTGAAAAATCTGAGAGCTGATTTATGTATATGTTTATAGATTATAGAAGATGAATATTTTCCTCATTTTGCTGATATTACTAAATCTGCAGCTGATTTTATATATGTTTATAGATTATAGAATATGAATATTTTCCTCATTTTGCTGCTATTGCTAAATCTGCAATAGATTATAGAAGATGAATACTTTCCTTATTTTGCTGCTATCGTTAAATCTGGATTTTATATATGTTTATAGATTATAGAAGATGAATATTTTCCTCATTTTGCTGAGGCTGATTTATGTATGTGTTTATAGATTATGGAAGATGAATATTTTCCTAATTTTGCTGCTGTTGCTAAATCTGCGGCTGATTTATATATATGTTTATAGATTATAGAAGATGAATATTTTCCTCATTTTGCTGCTATTGCTAAATCTGAGGCTGATTTATGTATATGTTTATAGATTATAGAAGATGAATATTTTCCTCATTTTGCTGATATTGCTAAATCTGCGGCTGATTTTATCTATGTTTATAGATTATAGAATATGAATATTTTCTGTGGCTGATTTATATATGTTTATAGATTATAGAAGATGAATACTTTCCTTATTTTGCTGCTATCGCTAAATCTGCGGCTGATTTTATATATGTTTATAGATTATAGAAGATGAATATTTTCCTCATTTTGCTGCTATTGCTAAATTTGAGGCTGATTTATGTATGTGTTTATAGATTATAGAAGATGAATATTTTCCTTATTTTCCTGATATTGCAAAATCTGCGGCTGATTTATATATATGTTTATAGATTATAGAAGATGAATATTTTCCTTATTTTGCTGCTGTTGCTAAATCTGAGGCTGATTTATATATGTTTATAGATTATAGACGATGATTATTTTGCTAATATTGTCATCGTCATCCTTCCCGTTACCAGTACTAGCATCATCGTTCAGGAACCAAAAAAGGAACAGAAGGAGAATCGATGATAAATGCCTTCAATAAACGACAGAAGAACAAAAAAAAAAAAACCTCTTCGTTTTATCATCCGAACGAGGGTTTGGATCCCTCTTTTTCGGTCATCAATTGGGAGGAAGCGATGCGTAGCATGACGAGGTCTTTCCCATTCAGCCCGATGTGTTCCAATCTTTTTTTTTTTTCTTTGAGGCCGAGAAAAGGTTTTTAGGGCCCGGGGGGCCGGGGGAGACGGGACGGGACGCCATGCTGATCGCCTATCCTTCTATTTCCTTTTATTATACTGCGCGTGTCTTCTCGATGTGTAGGCCTGACCACGGCGCGTTTTTTTTTTTTTTGGACCGTTTCCAAATCCTTGCACGCGACTTCCTTCCTGAAATGAGGCTTCGAGATTGTTTACACCGAAGTGAAATCTGCAGTGACGAGAATCCACAGAGAAAATAATTCCGTCTATAATTATTAATGTTAATTATTATTCAGAAGATGGACCTTATTCGTATGGAACGAGTCCACAACAAGGACGCCATTGACTTGGAATTTGAAATTCAAGCTTTCAAAGAATGTTATGGTGTTCATTCGAAAGACATAACAGAAGGTGAAGGGATAAACAGAAAGAAGAGATCACTTATTAGAAAAACAGATAAATTAAGAAATTAAGAAATAGATAAATAAAAATGTAAGTAAAATATTATAATACAAGGAGAATTCTATTAGGGTAGGAATGCATTGCATCTTCGCTTGAACTTTTGAAGTTCCACTTGCAATACCTCAGTAGGGAGGCTGTTCCACAGTCCAACGGTCTGAGGAGGAATAAAGGACCTCTGGAACTTTGGAGAAGTTAGACAGCGAGGCCCATTTACAGGATATTGGTGCTTCTGCTGTTCGGCAAATCTGGTTACTCTCGGCTGATAAAGGGAATCAGTGATCAATTTTGAATGTGAAACATCTCTGTCGAAATACAACTTATGAAAAACTGACAAACGAGAGACCATCCGTCGATGGTCCAAGTCACAACTGCTGCTATTAGGAAACAGAAACCTACCACAGCCAACCACTCTTATCTAGAAGAGATAAATCCCTAGCAGAAGCAGACATCCGAACGAACAGTTTCCGTAACCTCGGAGGAGAATTGACTGAGAATTGAAATCTATTGTGAGAATCTCAATTATTTTTACCCTTGGGAAAAACCTCCAGCTTATGAAATAGTTTCTCAATTCCTTTGGACAATCGGTTCATTACGAGACAGGTGTTAAGAGTCAGACTAACATAAAAAAAAAAAATATAAAAGAAAAATGATCTTATATGCAGGTGTTGTGACAGAGGTCATTTCTCCTCGTGAAATTAATAGAATTTGTTCTTGTGATTTAGTAAAGTTAAAACTGTCTTATTTGCACATAAAATGGCAATAAATTCTTGATGGCTACAATCGTTTTGGAGAGATGGTATCTGATTTAACAGGAAGGTATATTACTGAAGAGAATTCACGTCTCGTTTGCTTACTACATTGATAACTACAATTTCAGTTGTTATATATATATATATATATATATATATATATATATATATATATATATATATATATATATATATATATATGGTACTTATTACATGTTGCATTATGTATAAAATGTGTATAATTACTAATGTGTTGGTTACCTACCTACCAGAGGAGGTTTATTTTGTTTCTCTGTCTATATCTATCTTTCGGTGGACTCGGTATAATGCTGTGTGAGCCGCGGCCCATGAAACTTTAACCACGGGCCGGTGGCGGCCTATCCTATATCGTTGCCAGAAGCACGATTATGGCTAACTTTAACCTTAGATCAAATAAAAACTGCTGAGGCTGGCGGGCTGCAATTTGGTATATTTGATGATTGGAGGGTGGATGATCAACATACCTCAGTATTTGCTGAGCCCTCTAGCCTAAAGTACAGAAAGACAAAAAAGCGGACAGGATTGCGGAAGATCTGAGGGCTGACAGAAAAGTGCGGACAGGATAAAAAGTGCGGACAGAAAAACAGAAAAAGTGCGGACAGAAAAAGTGCGGACAGAAAAAGTGCAGACAGAAAAAGTGGACAAAAGTGGACAGCAAAAGTGCAAAAAAAGTGCGGACAAAAAAGTGCGGACAGAAAAAGTGCGGACAGCAAAAGTGCGGAAAAAAAGTGCTGACAGCAAAAGTGCAGAAAAAGGACAGACAGAAAAAGTGCGGACAGAAAAAGTGCGGACGAAAAAGACAAAAAAACAGCAAAAGTGCGGACAGAAAAAGTGCGGACAGAAAAAGTTTCCTTTTACAGAAAACAAAACAAAAAATTTACAGAAAACTAAAAAAAAAAGCGTGAAGGTCCCATCCATCAGACACTTTTTGGTTCTGAGAAATCAGCCAAACCTAAGGGCAGGTCCAACTCCTGGTCACCTCTGGCGCGGATTCTCCACCCTCGCGTCACCTGCTCAGGTCGGATCGATCTCGTGGACGCTCCGGCCAGACAGCTTTGTTGCGGATTAATTAATTTCCATTATAGACATTCTATTGTCGCTGAGTCTACTTAGGAACGCTTTCTGGCCCGGGTGCTTAAGTGGCTTCGGAGCGAGGCGTTGTTGAAATTCTTAGCGTTTATTTCCTCGACTTAAAACATTAAGGATTGGCGTGGAACTTCAAATGTTCAAGAGAAGATGCAATGCATTTTAATATATTTTTATCTATTTATTAATTTATTCTTTTTTTTTTTAACAAGTGACATTTCTTTCTGTATTTCCCTTTACTTCCTTTTACTTCTTCCTAATGAACACCATAATATTCTTTGGAAGCTTCAATTTCAAGTCAGTGGCCCCTGTGGTGGGCTTGTTCCATATGAATAGGGTTCATCTTCTGAATAATAATAATAATAATAATAATAACAGACTTCTCGATAATGTCCTCTCTATCTCTCTCGTATCTACGATAGCGTTTTCAGTCAAGGGCTGATAATTTTTCGGTATTAGCCCCCGTGAAGAAAAAGCCGTGACCTTTTACAAAAAGGCATTTTATGTTCACTTCTAATCTAAATCAGTTATTGCTTGAGGAACGGCAAGCAAGATAATTGTTATAATTACCTTCCTACTTCTTTTTTGTCGACTGAAGAAGAAGATTGTTTAAATCGGTTATTGCTTGAGTAAAGTCAAGCAAGATTCTTGTTGAATTGAAATTGAATTGAATATAGAATTTACACCAAAGACCAAGCGCTGGGACCCATGAGGTCATTCAGCGCTGAAACGGAAATTGACAGTAAAAGGTTCGAGAGGGTTGGGGAAAATAAGATGGCAGAAAGGGAATATGAAAGGAGGTACAGTAAAAGGAACGAATGGGGGTTGTAGCAGCTAAGGGGGGCCGAAGGCACGCTGCAAAGGACCTTAAGTAATGCTAACAGTGCACCGCATGAGGTGCACTGACGGCGCTACCCCCTGGTACAGGGAGGAAGATTTTTATTATAACTACTTTCCTAGCTCTTTTCTGTCAATGAAAAAGGACTTTAAAAAAAAAAAAAACCTTGGCGAGAAAGACAAACCAAGAAAAACGTACACACACAGCAAGTCACCCCTGTGTGCTGGAAAGGCACCAATTCAGTAGAAACGATTAAAAGAAAAAAAAAAACCGCCTCCCAGCCACCAATGGAGCATATGACGCCGACGTCAGAAAAGCGACGATCTCCCCACAACCGATGTTGTCCACAATAAAACTCACAATAAGCGGTGACGAGGCAGAATGGAAGACTGTTCATCCCTATTCATCCGTATTCATCCCCCATTCATCCGCTTTAGACATGGACGGTAACCGGAAAACGAACAGTTTTGACTCCTGTCATGTGACGAAAGATTATATATTATATATATATATATATATATATATATATATATATATATATATATATATATATATATATATATATATATATATATATATATATATATATATATATATATATATATATATATATATATATATATATATATATATATATATAACTTAAAGAAAATTAATTATTTTGGGGTCACGGACTGATATCAAAGCGAACTCAGAAAAACACGAACTCGAGCTGGCTTTATTTGAATTATCACAGCACACAGAGATAAAGTTAATTAATGTTCTGGCACTCAGGTGTGCCCTCTCTCCCCTCTGCAGAGAGAGAGAGAGAGAGAGAGAGAGAGAGAGAGAGAGAGAGAGAGAGAGAAAGCCATATAAAGTATAATCAAGACGTTCGGTTGCAATTCTATCTCATAACATCCACTACAAACGATTTAATTCCCCAACTTGTAACATACTTCATAAAGGCGTGGGCGTGTTTGCGTCATGCGTTTACGTCAGAGCCATTTCCATTTTATAACAACACCCGGGTCCATCACATTTCGGGAATTTGTAGTATTATTATTATTATTACCTCCGCAAATGAGAAGAGATTACATTGAAACCCATCAACGGCGAGGATCGTACCTTTCAGATAATGGGTTAATCTAGCTTCCATTATCTCTGGACGTAGTTTAACACCGTTTCTTTTCATTTAGAATATCTCTAGTTAGTTTTCCGTAAAAGAAAACTATTGTGCCGGCTTTGTCTGTCCGTCCGCACTTTATTATGTCTACACTTGTTTTTGTCCGCCCTCAGATCTTAAAAACTGCTGAGGCTAGAGGGCTGCAAATTGGTATGTTCATCATCCACCCTCCACTCATCAAACATACCAAATTGCAGCCCTCTAGCCTCAGTAGTTTTTATATTATTTAAGGTTAAAGTTAGCCACAATCCGTACTTCTGGCAACAATATAGGACAGGCCACCACCAGGCCGTTATTAAAGTTTCACGGGCCGCGGCTCATACCGCATTATACCGAGACCACCGAAAGATAGATCTATTTTAGGTGGCCTCGATTATGCGCTATGGCGGCTGTACAGAAAACTCGATTACGCCGTAGAAACTGCGGGGCATATTGGACTTGTTTTTCTTTTACCCGGTGGTGGCCTGTCCTTTATCGTTGCAAGGAGCACGATCATGGTTAACTTTAACCTTAAATGAAATAAAAACTACTGCGGCTAGAGGGCTGCAATTTGGTAAGTTTGATGATTGGAAGACGGATGATCAACATACCAATTTTCAGCCCTCTAGCCTTAGTAGTTTTTAAGATCTGAGGGCGGACAGAAAAAGTGCGGACAGAAAAAAGTGCGGACAGAATAAAGTGCGGACGGACGGACGGACAAAGCCGGCACAATAGTCATCTTTCACAGAAAACTAACTAGAGATATTCTAAATGAAAATAAAGCTATCAAACTACATCAGGAGATGAAAGAAATTAGATTAACCCATTATCAGAAATGCATCGTATACGGCCTCGACGTTGATGGGTTTCTATGTAATCTCTTCTCATTTCGCTCTTCGAGAATCTCGTTGGTTTGGAAAGATGGATTGAAAGATACTTCATCTTTCATTGCCTGCTCTTCGTTCTTTGGCCGGGAAGCAAATTGAATGACGAAATGCGTCCTGGTTCTTAGACATTTTATTACCACGCCCCCTCTGAGAGTCGGTCCTTCCCTCCACGCCCGCCTTTTGCATCTATGAGCAAAATTCAATCCTAGATTTAAAAGAAAATAAAAAAAAGGGAAAGAGAAAGGGTTTTTTTATTCTTTTTGGAATGAATTAGTGAGATATTTGACACTGCTTCTTAGCGACTCATGTTACGAGAATAACGAATATAATTAGAGAAATTTTCAATTTTTCCCCGGGGCTACCGCCTCGCCTGGAAATTGCTGGCGTCCACCTAGGGGGCCGCGCCGCCCCGGTTAAGAACCACTGTCCCAGAGCATCTATCTTTTGTTGGAAATCTGTTAAATTCGAGTTTCCTTACTTTGTGGTGTTCTGATACACGCCCACGGCGGCCATTGTGTCTAAACTTTAGCGGAAGAAAAAGTACTTTTCTTGCTTTTATTTCAAAGGATTTACGCTAGATAATATTATGAGCTCAACCTTAAGCAACAGTACAAAAGACAGAGTGGACGCTTTAAGGCGGTGGTTCTTAACCAGGGGTGCTCGCACCCCGGGGGCGTACGAAGCCGGTTCCTAAGGGGTGCGAGGATGCCTGTGAATAAATAAAGCAAAATATATTTTTATATACGCATGTTATTTTTTTCAAAAAATAAAAATAAAATAAAATAAATAATTAATAATAATAATAATTATTATTATTATTATTATTATTATTATTATTATTATTATTATTATTATTATTATTATTATTATTATTATTATTATTATTATTATTATTATTATTGTAAGCTGCTTTGTGAATGAAGATTTAAAAAGTATGATATTGTTATGAATACACATCATATCAACTTTGTATTTTAGCTTTTTTTTTATTTCCAGCAATTCAGGGGGTGCTTGCGAGAACTGTCTGCCGATTTGAAAGGGGCGCATGCATTGAAAAAGGTTTAAGAACAACCGCTTTAAAGCAATGTTATTATTAAGAAATATCTTGAGATAAAGTTCTAAATCCCAAAATAAAAGTCTTGGAGATGTTATAAGTCCAAAAGTGTCTATGAACTTCTGCAGTGCTGACCTCAGTTGGTAGCTAACTACAATAACTTGTGACCTAGTCTTGAAGCAGTTTAATGTTAAATTGGAAAGTTGTGTGCAATATCCGTAGAGTATTTTACAATTTTGAGGACATTTGGAGACGTTCGGGAAATAAATTTCAGTGCGTGACAAAAAAGTAATCTATTATTATATCCACTTTTTTTAAGAAATCAACGTATATTAGTCACATTTCAAGATAATTATGAACACATGCTGTATACCTGGACGATGGCCTGTCATGACTGTTGGAAAGGGACTGAAATACAAAAACAAAAATAAAATTATTTACAAAACGAGTGATAAAAGACTGAAAAGACTTAATAGTAAAATTCAATTGTAGCATAAAGTGCGGACGGACAGACAAAGCCGGCACAATGGTTCCCTTTTAGCAGAAAAATAAAAACCACACACACTGCGCCCTTCGACAATTACTTGAGATATACCTAACGTATCCTGTCCCAGGGGAGAGGAACGCCTAGCAGATGTCTTCGGAGTGAAGATGGACCCTTTGTTGCAAAGAACTGTCCCCTTTATTGGGACATAAGCCCTTTCTGTTCTGGTCAGGCGTAGTCACTTTCTTTATTACTGTGGAGTACTGGGAAATAAAATACGTGCATTCCCTCCATACTGGGCAGGGCTAAAGTTACTCACATTTTAGGGCATGGGGTATGTTTTGCAGTTATTATTATTATTATTATTATTATTATTATTATTATTATTATTATTATTATTATTATTATTATTATTATTATTATTCAGAAGCTGAACCTTATTCATATGGAACAAGCCCACCACATGGGCCATTGACTTGAAATCAAGCTTCCAAAGAATATTATAGTGTTCATTCAAAAGAGGAAACAAGGCAAAGGGTAATGAAGAAAGAGGAAATCAGTTTAAAACAGATAAATTAGCAAATAAATAGATAAATAAATACGTAAATAAATCACTAAATACTAGGAGAATTGTACTAAATTTTATTATGCTGCAAAGTTGAGAAATCTGGTTATATATGCAAGAAAGGCTGAGGAGTTTCTGTAGACAGAAGGATAGATCAGAGTGGTTTGAGATGGCATGGTCATGTGGAGAGAAAGGAGGAAGACAGGCTAGTTCACAAAAGAGTGCACAATGGAAATAGTAGGAAGGTTAAGGAGAGAAGGCATAAAAGGCTGTAAGAGATATGAGAAATGGAAACCGTTGATATGAAGACATTTGTGGAGCGAAGCAATGATGGGAAGGTGTGTGTGTGTGTTTGCGCATGCGCGAACATGTGTCTATGGTGTGATCGATGATCGCTGCTGCTGATTCATCTGTGTAATAATACGAAGAAACAGAGAAAATAGGACATGCGGGGATAAAGGTAAAATTGGAAAAGATAAAGAAGATCATTTATAAAGAACATACACCTGTTAGAAGTCTGAAAAAAGAAAGTAAAACTGTGTATCAATAAATTTACTTTCGAAATCCTTACTTTCACAAGAGAAAGTGTCGTGTTTTGATGTTATTGTGTTAAAGGCGTTTTAAAAGATTTTATATAATGAAAGAAGCCAATGATACAAAATGGAATCTTGTGTGAGAATAGGCATGTATATGAGTGCCTGGTTTGGTGTCAGTAGACCTAAGATAAAAAATATATATATCTCAAAATACATATCTATTTAATATTTAATGTCGGGATGGTGGAAATCTTAGAATTGCAAACAAAAATATTTAGATTTAGTTAGAAGTATCGTTACGGACTGTGAATGGAATATAGACTATCTTATACTTGCAGAAAATATTAAACACTGGAATTAAACCGTATTGATGATAGTAGAATTTCTAAAAACTGTTGTACAATTATAAAAGCAAATGTTTGGCTAAGTAATGTGACTACTAGATTATCTCATTCATGAAAAAATATGAATGAATGAAATAAAATGATGAGATAGATTTGTTTGCATAATGTTTCATCCATCGGAATATGAACATTGGGCAATTATTGACTAATATTGATGTGCAGGAAAAGCGAGTTATTAGAAGAATTGAGAAAACTCAGTATAAAATCAATTCGCAAAATGCAGCCATTTTATTCAATAATGATAGTAATTATAATATCTTTGGAAGCTTGAATTTCAAGTCAGTGGCCCCTGTGGTGGGCTTGTTCCGTGTGAATAGGGTTCATCTTCTAAATAATAATAATAATAATAATAATAATAATAATAATACAGTTTACTATATACATAGATGCGCCTCACCGGTTCATCTGAGACATCAGCGGATCGTAAACAAACCAAACCGCAGCGATTTTGACCCTTACGTGAGCCGTTAATAAAGCCATAATTACGATGCTCTCCTAATAGCTAGGAGTATACACGCGGAAGTTCTTCTCTCCCGAGAGACTTTTACAAATGGTCGACTGTCTTCCGCTTGTTTACTAACAGTTTTTGATCGATGACGGTCTTTTTTTTTTTTTCTTTTTTTTAAGGACTGTATTCATACACTATTATTCTTCGAAGCTGGGTGAGAGAGAGAGAGAGAGAGAGAGAGAGAGAGAGAGAGAGAGAGAGAGAGAGAGAGAGAGAGAGAGATTTTGTAGTCAGGAGTGGGGGTGTTTCACTGAATAGAAAAAAACGGTAAATAACAGGTTGAGAGAGAGAGAGAGAGAGAGAGAGAGAGAGAGAGAGAGAGAGAGAAGGTGAGCAGAGGACTTCATCCATATCTTCATTCAAATAATCGCATTGGCAGAAACCCAGTGAAGACTTCCGGCCTAGACTCAAGCTAGATGTATGAGAGAGAGAGAGAGAGAGAGAGAGAGAGAGAGAGGATTTTATTTAAAGTTAAAATTAGCCATGATCGTGCTTCTGCCAACGAAATAGGATAGGCCACAACCGTGCCGTGGTTAAAATTTTAAGGGCCACGGCTCATACAGCATTATACCGAGACCACCGAAAGATGGATCTCTTTTCGGCGGCCTTGATTATAGCTGTGCAGAAAACTCGACTGCGCCGAAGAAACTTCGGCGCATTTTTTGACTTGTTTTCATTCGACCTCATCATCACCACAGCGGGTTCCAGCACCCTACAGAATAATGCCTCCTCTCTCTCTCTCTCTCTCTCTCTCTCTCTCTCTCTCTCTCTCTCTCTCTCTACCTGTCCCATTAGCTAATGGGGAGAGACACACCCCCCGCGGTTATGAGCTCGTTAAGAGTAGCTCACTTTCTCTATCAAGTCCGGACAAAGCGATCTCTCGGCCTCCTCCAGGACTAATCACTTATCTGACTAGATGCCCGCTCATTGCTCCAGCCAGGTTCCCTGTTGCGTCCGCATGCCGCGTTACTCAGCGGTTTCGCGTCTTCTTCTTCTTCTTTTTCGTATTCTTCTTCTTCTTCTTCTTCTTTTCTTCTTCTTCTTCTTCTTCTTCTTCTTCTTCTTCTTCTTCCACTTCCTATTCTTCGTATTCCTCTCCTTCTTCTTCTTCTTCTTCTTCGTTCGATCTGAGAGGGACTTCAGGAAAGCTTATTTTCCTTAGTGCCATCGACAGTACTGTGTTACCACTAGACCTAAGCGCGCCATGACTGAAATAGGCCTATTGTATATAGAATCGCACTGAATATAGAGTCTAGGCCAAAGGCCAAGCACTGGGACCTATGAGGTCATTCAACGCTGGAAAGGAACTAGAGAGTAGGTAGGTCTGAAAGGTGTAACAGGAGGAAAACCTCAAAGCAGTTTCACTAAGAAATAATTGTTAGGAGAGGGTGGATAGCAAGATGGAAGAAAGATAATATGAATGGAGGTACAGTAAAAGGAATGAAAGGGGTTGCAGCTAGGGGGGGCCGAATGGACGCTACAAAGAACCATTTCATAATTCATCCCAGACCCCCAACAAATGGCTAACTTTAACCTTAAATAAAATAAAAACTACTGAGGCTAGATGGCTGCAATTTGGAATGTTTGATGATTGGAGGGTGGATAATCAACACACCAGTTTGCAGCCCTCTAGCATCAGTAGTTCTTAAGATCCGAGGGCGGACAGAAAAAGTGCGGACAGAAAAAAGTGCGGACGGACAGACAAAGCCGGCACAATAGTTTTCTTTTACAGAAAACTAACACAGGTGCCTATCTTGTATGCGTTCTATCTAACTTGTCCTTTTTTCACCCTTCTGAATTTAGTAACTACATTTCATTTTGAGTTTCTTCATTGTTCTGAATAAAGAAAGATTTACGTTAGAAAGGAAATTTTGTCAAGTTGGTTCATGATTTTGAACACAGGAATATTTTCACTCTAGAGAAAAAATTTTGTCAGTTTTCTGCGCCTAAAGTAGCCTTCAAAACGGCCTCTTTCGTGCAGGTGAATTTCAAAAACCTAATTATATATTCCTTTTAGGTACTCCCATAGTAGCAATGGTGGTTTACGAGGCATGGCTGAAAATAAATTAAAAACGAGGAAACGAGAAGAGAGGCTTAGTGCTGGTGATTATAATTAATTAGATAAAAAAAGATTTTAAAAAACTGTCAGAGAGAGAGAGAGAGAGAGAGAGAGAGAGAGAGAGAGAGAGAGAGAGAGAGAGAGTTAACTTCTATAAAAGGAAGGTAATCAATAAATAGAAGCCAGATTGCGAACTCCATATTCATTTTTTCGAGACGGTATCGACATTCGACGCCGCCTGAGAACAGCTGTGAATTCGACCTACTTAGAAATTCCGGCGATTGTCAACTCCACACCATCCGCAATGGCAGATATTAATGCTTACGAAACGGCTGGCACGGTGAATCTAAATGAAGAGAAACTCCCAAAACTGAAGAAGGAGGAGGAGGAGGAGGAGGAGGAGGAGGAGGAGGAGGAGGAGGGGAGGAGGAGGAGGAGGAGGAGGAGGAGGAGGAGGAGGGCTGAATTTCCGTCTAGCAGCAGGTCCGTTCTTTCGGCGTCGCCTTTAGGGGGCGGCGCCTGGATCCTCCGTCAGGAATGAATATGGAGAAGCACCGACGCTCATGCCACCCTTTTCAAGAGCCTCCACCAATACACCATTCCATTTTATTACATGCAGGTCCTTTCAGATGCAAAGTCGCCGATGTAAACTCCCGGCCAGCGAACAAGGCCCTCAATGCTACTGGAAGAGGACCCGTTCTCTTGTAAATCTTGTGTGACCTGACTGAGCGCCTCCTGAAAGATTTGTGACCCCGTGTTGTTGTTCCCTGGCGCCACTGACCTCCCCCCCACCCCCCTCCTTCATCTCCCCCCTCCTTCCCTTTCCCTCATACCCCGAATACCCTGCTACCCACCGGACCTAGCTACGGCTGGCCTTCCGTATCCACAACATGAGAAAAACCAGTTTTTTCGGCGCTGGACTTCGGATTCGGTCTTGCAAAAAGGTAGAAGCAGAAGAGGAGAGAGCATGGGAACGCTTTTGTTTACCTCGACTTTTGTGTTTCCATTCTCGCGTGGTTTGCCAGGGACGAAAGAAAAGAGGCTCAAAAACTTTATCCAGCAGTTATAATGAGACCTTTCACTATAATCGTGTTCTCGCATTCCGAATGAGTTATTGGGCGCCTCGAGTTTTGGCGGTGGAGTGATACAGTCGATTTCGCAGTCCTGCCTTGTGTCGTCGCATTAACTCAAGGCAAACAACGTTCGGGGTTCCAGTTTGAAAATGCTTATCTCAAAAGGGCCCAGATATGCAGTTAGTTTCGACCCTTTAAAGGGTTCTTCCAGGTTTCTGAATTGGCTTTTCTGTGTTGTGTTCAGATTCATTTTTGTCAGCGAAAAGCTGTTGGCAGTGTTTGTCTAAAGGCGAATTCTTTGCTGAAGAGTGAGAGTGGACACCAGTAATACTTCCTTCAGTTATCATAATTCATTTGGATAAACACAAAGTAAACCCATCATTGTTTGTCGAATATTTGCATGAAACTTTCTTGTCTCGGAAGGGGTCAAAATGACAGCTAGCAGCCATTTTAGTAAACAGTAACTTCGACCTGTTCGAGTGACCTCAAATTTGAAAAAATTCAAAAAATTCACATAATGTTACAATTTGCGATAGTTTACTAATTTAGACGATACTTGCTCTAAATCGGGGTTAGACAAGACGTATAGATTCCCATCTTTTCTGAAATTAAATGTTGACAGCAACTAGAACAGTGGTTCTTAATCTTTTCAGTGTATGTACCCCTTTCAAATCAGTTGTAAGTTCTCGTACCCCCTGAATTGCTGAAATCATCATCATCATCATCATCATCATCAATCATCATCATCATCATCATCATCATCATCATCATCATCATCATCAATTTTATTTCATTTCATTTCATTTCTATTTTTTTGCAAAAAAAATAACATGCATATATAAAAATATATTTTGTCTTAATTATTCATAGGCATCCTCACCCCCCTTAGAACAGGGGGCGAGAGCACCCCTGGCTAAGAACCACTGGGTTAGAAGGAATACAGGAGGTTAGGAATGGAGGTTTAAGGTGGAAATTGATAATGATTATTCACTCCTTGGTAATGAAACCATCAAAGCTCGTGATTTTATTTCAGCATTTTTTCCATATTTCTTGACTTTTAATATTACCTAGGAGCTATTTTAAATTAGCTTTTTTCGATACTTTTATGTGGCAGTTGCTGATAATTAATTGAAAGCAAAGCCGTCAAGTTATTTAACTGTGAATACAGGTTTAAAAATCCATAATATATCCATGGAAAAAGCTATAAGAGACTCAAAATGATTGAGTAGATGCAGAAAAGAACAAGTCAAAAAATGCGCCTGAGAAACACGTATAATGCTGTATGAGCCACGGCCTGGTGGTGGCCTGTCCTATAGCTTTGCCAGACGCACAATCATGTCTAACTTTAACCTTAAATAAAATAAAAACTACAGAGGCTAGAGGGCTGCAGATTCTATAAAAGGGCTTACAAATATTGATAAGTAGATCTGCATTTAAGTTATATATATATATATATATATATATATATATATATATATATATATATATATATATATATATATATATATATATATATATATATATATATATATATATATATATATATATATATACAGTATATAGTATCAGTGCAGAGCTAAGTAACTGTAAATATTTCACCTGTCGATTATTTCCCAGCTCCTAGCAGTCGTATTTAACTAAAGTTATGGACAAATATCCGAAAAGTTTATTAGTCAAATATAACACAGGCATCTCACTATGTCCAAATATGGACCCAGTTTCGAAAGTATACAATAACGAAATTACGAACGCATTTCCCTTTAACCCAGTGGTTCCTAACCCCAGGGTTGCCCAGACCATTTCAATGTGCCCCCAAGGTTATAACTTTATGGGCTTATTATTTCCCCAATACTTTAATTATGATTATTATCATTAGAAGAAATATAGTATTAAGAATACATCATTCATTAATATCTAAGCCTTAGATATGAATGAGTTCTGTATTCTTAATACAATATTTTCTCTCATAATTGCATTAATAAAAATCTCTGCATGTGACCTTTGTTTCTGCAACGCGTTTTCATAAACATAATCACATAAAAGGAAAATGTTTATGACTGCATAGGTCGTCACGGTAAATTCGGACAAGATTTCGGGCCACTGTCAAAAAAAAAAACGGTTAGGAACCACTGTTGTTTTTACCATATAACCATCCATTCCGAAAGCGGTGCGGAGAACGCGGAGATAAACAGAAGAATTAAAAAGAAAGACCAACAGGAGATATGTATACACGGAGGAGCATATTGCGAATTCATCCTGACCTCATTACCATAAGCTTTGACTTGTTCGGTCAAAGTTTCCGCCAGGATTTGAATTTCTGCATAATGGCCCGGGTGGGCCTCCTCGAGTCTGCGTACAACAGAACCTCGCGAGAGATAAGACGTCTGCGGTTGATAGATGGTACAATTTCACCTGCGTGTGTCTGTGAAGATGGAATTTGATGAGGTGAATAAAATGGATCTGCGTTCGTGTGTGTACATGGATGCGATCATTTACATTCCTGACACATTTATTCATTTGTTTGTCTGTATGGAAACATGTCACGAATACGATCTGACAGACAAAGCCGTCGCAATAGTTTTCTTTTACGGGAAACTAAAAATTACAACGGACGTAACTCCTCTTTCTGTCAGTTTGTCAAAACTTATATTTTTCAACAGAGATCTTTCACTCTCACAATTGATCCGTGGTCCCCTTTACCTGCCGAGAGCAGAAACCAGATTCAAAAGCGGAGATGCAACGCATTACTACCCGAAAGGTTAAAGTTAGCCATGGTCGTGCATCTGGCAACGATATAGGACAGGCCAGCCACCACCGGCCCGTGGCTGAAAGTTTCGTGGGCCGCCGCTCATACAGCATTATACCGAGACCACCGAAAGATAGATCTATTTTCGGTGGCCTCGATTATACGCTGTACAGAAGCTCGATTGCGCCGCAGGAACTTCGGCGCATTTTTTTACTTGTTTTCTTTATACTCGAAAACCTTGAGAGAGAGAGAGAGAGAGAGAGAGAGAGAGAGAGAGAGAGAGAGAGGAGAAAATGAACTTCCCTAGAGAGATTAGAGAAATAGAAAAATGAACTTCCTGGAGGATCAGAGAAAGAGAAGAGAGAGAGAGAGAGAGAGAGAGAGAGAGAGAGAGAGAGAGAGAGAGAGAGAGAGAGAGAAAATGAACTTCCTAGAGGATCAGAGAAAGAGAAAGGAGTAATGAGAGAGAGAGAGAGAGAGAGAGAGAGAGAGAGAGAGAGAGAGAGAGAGAGAGAGTAAACGAACGCCTCAGCATCTCTCTCGCCCACAAAGGGCCAAACCCGAGCATCTCAGGGGACCCCAGAAAAGAGTCTCACAGAGCAGTTCCAGTTCCCAGCGGCAGCGCAGTCGTGCAATTAGCCAACCACCAAACTACCTAACCACTGATTCCCCCTTTCTTGATCTGGAAGACTTATGCCCGTGTAACCGACGTTGAGAGAGAGAATCGGGGGCGTGTCCTGCAAGGTATGGCTATGTAAAAAGACTCATAAATTGATCAGCATCGGCCTCAAAAGCCGCCAGCCCTAGGGGCGGAAATCCCACTGGGCCACAGAGGCGTTCTTCCCCTTAAGACGAAGCCATGAGGAACGCATCTGGCTAGCTGCCTTCTCTCTCTCTCTCCCTCTCTCTCTCTCTCTATTCACTTGCAGCCGAAATGAAAAACAGAAACGATTGTTTGCCTCAACAAGACCTGATCGTATTGGGCTGTGTAAAGCGCGCAGGTCTATTAGCGTCCCCGCCCGATGCTAAATGGCTTGTACGCCATTCTTCGCGCGGTGTAACGAGAGTGGCCCGAGAATGGCCGGAGAATAGCGCCGGAGAAGAAGTTCTACACGCAATTAACTTCTGAAAGGGACTCCGGATTCGTTCCTACGGGGGGGCAGCAGAGCTGATTCGATGTCGCTGCCCAGAGAAACCTTTGTTAGGCTTATGTTGTAACACAAAAGGGAGAATTTATAAGCGGATGAAATATTTATGCGCTACTATTTTTCCTTCCGAGGTCTCGCTGTTGGGAGAAGAAGAAGAAGAAGAAGAAGAAGGAGAAGGAAGGAGAAGAAGAAGAAGAAGAAGGAGAAGAAGAAGAAGGAGAAGAAGAAGAAGAAGAAGAAGGAGAAGGAGAAGGAGAAGGAGAAGGAGAAGAAGAAGAATCCTCTAAACTACGGTTACTCATCAGTTCAGTCCCATTTACTTCGAAAAGGCAGAAGAAGAAGGAGATTTAAAGAAAAAACAAGTAAATAATGCGCCGAAGTTCCTTCGGCGCAATCGAGTTTTCTGTACAGTCGCTACAGCGTACAGTCAAGGCCACCGAAAATAGATCTATCTTTCAGTGGTCTCCGTATAATGCGGCATGAGCAGCCGCCCATGAAACTTTAACTATAGCTCGGTGGTGGCCTATCCTATATCGTTGCCAGAAGCACGATCATGGCTAACTTTAACTTTAAATAAAATAAAAATTACTGAGGCTAGAAGGATGTGATTTGGTATGTTTGGTGGTTGGAGGGTGGATGATCAACATACCAATTTGCAGCCCTCTAGCCTCAATAGTTTTTAAGATCTGAGGACGGACAGACAAAGCCATCTCAATAGCTTTCTTTTACTGAAGAAGCCATCGCAAGCAGTCACCTGGAACACAAAAACGGCGTAAAAGCATCAATATATTTTGGCTACCATCTTCCAAACGACACCTCCGGTCCCCAAACAGTTCCTTCAACACTTTCCGGTCGATAATGAAGTATGACAAGGCGATGACTGGCCGTTATTAACTGCCGATGGAAATCAATGGCTGGCAGTAATGACCGATAATGACCAATCACTGCCGGATGATTTTACATCTTTAGGCCGAACAATAGACTTGGAAGGAACTCGCTCATTGGCTGACCACGCCGCTCTTGCCCCGAACTGTACGGTACAGGTCGGTGATGATGTAATGATGATGATGATGATGATGATGATGATGCTGTGATACAATGATAAAGGAGATTAGCTCGTGATAAATGGTTGGCGATGAATGCGCAGGAATTCTGTCTCCGCTCGGGACGAGGCTGTGATCGGAGATCGCTGAGTCTAATGCTCTGGTTACAATGACCACTGAGTCTAAAGCACTGGCTATAATGACCACTGAGTCTAAACCACTGGCTATAATGGCCACTGAATCTAAACCACGGGCTATGATGACCACTGAGTCTAAAGCACTGGCTACAATGACCACTGAGCCTAAAGTCCTGGCTACAATGACCACTGAGTCTAATACTGTGCTGGCTACTATGACCACTAAGTCTGACACACTGGCTACAATGACCACTGAGTCTAAAGCACAGGCTACAATGAACACTGAGTCTAACAAGCTAGCTACGATGACCACTGAGTCTAAAGCACTGGCTACAATGACCACTGAGTCTAGCGCTATGCTGGCTACAATGACCACTGAGCATAAAGCACTTGAGAGAGAGAGAGAGAGAGAGAGAGAGAGAGAGAGAGAGAGGATGGGATATTTTACGACCGCTAAATTTGATAAAACTGCCTTAGAGAGAGAGAGAGAGAGAGAGAGAGAGAGAGAGAGAGAGAGAGAGAGAGAGAATAAATGTCAACAATTGATTATTTCAGGACAATGACTCATAATGGTATCCTGCATTACTGGCTAGTGAATGATTCCTTACCTGTATAATGAGTCTAATTTGACCTAACCCAACCACCTCCCCCAATCTCACTGAACATAATAATAATAATAATAATAATAATAATAATAATAATAATAATAATAATAATAGTATTATTATTATTATTATTATTATTATTATTATTATTATTATTATTATTTCAGAAGATGAAACCTATTCATACGGAACAAGCCCACCAAAGGGGCCACTGACTTGGAATTCAAGCTTCCAAAGAATATGAAGTTCATCAGGAAAGAATAAGAGAAAGTGAAGGGAAAATCTAACAAGGAATATACCGTTTATCCATTATTATTATTATTATTATTATTATTATTATTATTATTATTATTATTATTATTACTCAGAAGTTGAAACCTATTCATATGGAACAAGCCCACCACAGGGGCCACTGACTTGAAATTCAAGCTTCCAAAGAATATTATGTTCAAAAGAATGTGGCGTTCATTTGAAAGAATTGATAGAAGGTAATAGGAAATACAGAAAGAAGAGATCAATTATTAGATATAAAAAATTAAAGATTTAATAAATAAATAGATAAAAATGTAAGTGTATTATAAAATATAAGGAGAATTGCTTTAGGGTAGTAATGCATTGCATCTTCGCTTGAACTTCTGAGGTTCCAATTGGTCAAACTTCATCGGGGTTACCTCCATCTACCTGAGTTTAATCTTGGAATAATATAAAATGACTTCTATCTTTTAATGGAACATCAATAATTACTGGCTATCCAGAGCTATATATTCCTATTGTAATGTGTCCACCCTTCTTACTGGTCCAATAGTGTAGACTCATTGCTACCAGATCAGCACGTGTTTGAAGGCATTCAAATAAAACCAATCACTTGAATTTCATCTCTATTTTGTGCATACATACTCCACTCTTTATCCTACAAGGTCTGTGCTACAAAAATAAGGTTCATTTATTCTTTCTGCATAAATATTTTGTATTTGTATTGGTGTCAAATCCACATAAGCTACCAATTGACACCACTATGTGCAAGGTTCACTCAACTGAGAACCGGGTCTAAATAAGCTGGTTGTACTTTGAGATGGTAAAAGGTGAATGTGATCAGGTGATGAGAGAGCGAGGAAGAATCGTTATTCAGTTTTTTTTTTTCTGCGGGGTAAATTAGGAAAAGCATCGATTATCAGTGACTATAACAATTCAGTTGGACATCATAGTCTCGCAAAATCCAAAAATATGATTGTTTTCAGTGTCTTGAATTATATAAAATCAATTAAACAGTAAATAAACCAACTGTGGTTGTTGCTATACAAAGTGACACATGTCTTAAAGTACATGAGTACATCTCATTACATCGTTGTCATCTGATTAACAAAAGATAAAAGTGAGCATAAGAATTCTTTTATTGTTGAACTCTTCTGAGATATATTTCCTACTAGCTGTCTGAAAATGGTTTGGAATACTTTCTCAAAAGACAAAAAAAGGATCCTGTCAGCATTGAACTCTTCTGAGATATATTTTTCCTACTAGCTGTCTGAAAATGGTTTGGAATACTTTCTCAAAAGACAAAAAAAGGATCCTGTCAGCATTGAACTCTTCTGAGATATATTTTTCCTACTAGCTCCCTTGGTTTGGAACTTTCTCAAAAGACAAAAAAAGGATCCTGTCAGCATTGAACTCTTCTGATATTTTTTCCTACTAGCTCCCTGAAAATGGTTTGGAATATTTTCTCAAAAGACAAAAAAATAAAAGGAAAAAATCAGAAATTTCACACATTTGGTACCTTTCACACCACCCGAATTTTAAAAGCCTTTGAGAATCTAAGACTGACTGATATTTTCTTTCCAGTAGATGAGAACACTATCCAGTCTCTCTCTCGTTTTCAAAAGTGCCGAGTTTCTTGTCCAGTCAGGTGTTTGAGTGAATAAAATCCTGTTGTTCTGAAAGAATTCTCAATCCTAACTGTTCTCTCTCCTCGAAGACGAAAAAGTGATCTTTGTAAAGGTCGTTTTTCTTAAATTTCTCTTCTGCAGTTCTCTGATTTCACATTGCACCACCCACACTACGCAAAGGATTGCATGTCTAAAATATATTTACATAGACAAATAAATATACAAAAAAATAAGCTGAGATCACCGGTATGGCTACACAAGTCTGCAGTCTGCAACAATTCAGTCCGACTGCTCCTCCCCACCTCTCGACTTGAAAGCACAAACATTGATTTCCATCCGAATAAAAGTATCTACCTAAGGCTCGGTGATGATAAATAAAGCACTTACAATGCTTAAAGTATAATGAGGAAGTAACTTGCTCTTTGGCGGAAGTGAACTAGACTACGTACACAAACTAAAAGGAAGTCGTCGAGGCTATAATCTGATTAATCTGATTTCCAGAATTTTTTTTGTCTCAGGTTTGAAAAAGTGCATTCGAAGCAAGTTTACAAGCGAATTCGTCAAGGAAAAAAAGTGTCTCTGGACTGTAATAAGTAAATATTACCTATTTCAGATCCTTTATATACGTGATGGAAAATAGAACATTATAAATGTTCATGAATGTTATTTATTACAATTTACAGTGCAAGACCCCAATTTTCTATTTAGAAAATTGAATGATATGTCTCAAGACCACTGGGGTGACGAGTACTCCTAAAAACATATTTAAAAAATAACTTAAACTGATCTGATTGGGCATAATCAAGAATTACAGCTTAACATGACAGATATATAAATAAAGGAAATTTGCCTTTATTTATATATTCATCACGTTCCATATTCTCGTGATTCAGTTATACATGACAGGTATGAATTCTTGTGAAAGAGCTCAGACGCACTTGGGCAAGAGAGAACAGCCCAATAAATGTCAAATTACACGAAGAAGAGGCAAATCCACTGCGGTATCTTAAAAATAAAAAAGAATTTGATTGTTGTCCAGCCCTGACAAGTCACGTCGAGGCCCATAATAATAATATATCTTTGGCGTTTCACAAATACACAGGATGGCAAGAACATCAGAGAAGGTCTGGTGGCCTTCAGCTGAGGGATACAAAAAAAAAAACATCAAGAAAGAGACCCTTTCCTAATCCAGTCTCTCTTGGACTCTTAGCCTACTAGAATGAAGAACATGAAACAGAATGATGTTCAACAGTTGCATTCGCTCAGATTTGTGCCTGAAGCCGACAAGCTTGTGCTAATTCTTACGGGAGTAATTAGTTTACAGTATATAACACGACATCTCTGTACAGGAGGCGAGTTGAAGAAATCCTCGGTGTTCCTTTCCTTCATCTCTCCTGTAGATGCCTTACATTCATCTATCTTTACTTTAGTTTTAATGAGAATTAACTTTCCATTAAGTATTTCTAACATTTGTGACGAACAGAAGCAGGAATTGCACTAAAAACACGTGAAAATTTGGGCAACAAACTGATTTCTCATCATACTTTTGACGTGGCTTGTTTCAGGCCTAATTTATCCTGCTTATATAGATTCACGAATCTAAACCTACTTCTGTCAAAGACTTTTCAGATCGTCATCAAGTGTCCTGCAAGTCCACAGACCACTTCTTGCAAGGAAATGAGTCTTTAAATCAGCAGCAGGGGCCGAGATGAAACACACTCACGCCTCGTCCATTTTCTCATCTTTGGCAGAACCTTCACTTTTGACATTGTTATCATCCTTCCCAACGTCACTCTCCTTCTTCATTCCCTTGTCCTCCTCGTCCTCGTCTATTTTTCTTCTCTTCACGCTGAGGTCTTGCGCTTCTAGCTCCTCCTCTTCTTCTTCTTCGTCCTCCTCCTCTTCTTCCTCTTCCTTGATTGGCTTGGAATCGAGGTCCACCTCTATGTCGTCCTGATCATCTTTGGCTAAGTTGTAATCGCTGGGCAGCCCAGCCGACTTGAGGAACTGTCGAGCGTGAGCCACCATCAGCTCTCGGGCCTGGGCCTGCGCCTGGGCGTGGGCGCTCGAGAGATTGATGGGCGTCAGGGTCAGGTCATGACCGAGGAACTGCGGGTACTGCTGCGGGAGGGAGGAGAGCAGGTTGGCCGGGAGGAGAGGCGGAGGCGGAGGACGGCTGAGCAGCCTGCTGGTGGAGGACGAGGAGGTGGTCGTCTTGTGGTGGAGGGAGAGGTTCAGAGCAGCGACGGATACGGGTGAAAGCGGAAGTTGGCGATGGGGCGAAGGCAGCAGCCTTGGGTGAAGTGTCGGAGAGGTCGAGGCTCCCCTTGGAGGAGACAGCTCCCCCTCCGACAGCAAGGAACGGGTGATACCTGTGGTGGTAACGGCGGTTTCCGAGGGCCCCTGCGCCTGCGCGGTGATGGAGGGCGGCGTAGTGCCTTGCGTAATGCTGCTGGAAGATGTCGAGGCTGTTTGGCCCGCTGAAGGTGGGTGCCCCGGGGGAGGGGAAGGTGAGCGAGGCATGTCCGGACTGGACAGGGCCTCTGAGTAGGGCGACGCCGTCCTCGGGGAGTGCTGGAGCTGATCGTCGGATGCGTAAGGCCGGAGGACATTCAGCTGTTGGTGCCGCCTCCACTTGGCCCGTCTGTTGGAAAACCATACCTGTCAGAAACCAGGGAAGAGTTACTTTTGCTACCCTCTACCAGGCTCAGCGGAGTCTAAGTACCAGTGGAGTCTTAAGTCTTAAGTACCAGTGAAGTCTATGTACCAGTGGAGTCTAAGTATCCAGTACCAGTGGAGTCTTAAGTACCAGTGGAGTCTAAGTACAACTGGAGTCTAGGTACCAGTGGAGTCTTAAGTCTTAAGTACCAGTGGAATCTTAAGTCTCAAGTACCAATGGAGTCTTAAGTATCGGTGGAGTCTTAAGTCTTAGGTACCAATGGAGTCTTAAGTACCAGTGGAATGTAAGTACCAGTGGAGTCTTAAGTCTTAAGTACCATTGGAGTCTAAGTACTAACAGAGTCTTAAGTTTTAAGTACCAGTGGAATCTAAGTACCAGTGGCATCTTAAGTCTTAAGTACCATTGGAGTCTAAGTACCAGTGGAGTCTTAAGTCTTAAGTACCAGTGGAATCCAAATACCAGTGGAGTTTAAGTCTTAAGTACCAGGGCAGTCTTAAGTACCAGTGAAGTCTTAAGTCTTAAGTACCAGTGGAGTCTTAACCTTAAGTACCTGTGGAGTCTTAACTCTTAAATACCAGTGGAGTCTGAAGCACCAGTGGCATCTTAAGTCTAAATACCAGTGGCGTCTAAAGCACCAGTGGAGCATTAAGTCTTAAGTATCAGTGGAGTCTTAAGTACCAGTGGAGTCTAAAGCACCAGCGGAGTCTCAAGTATCAGTGAAGTCGCAAGTACAACTGGAGTCTTAAGTACCAGTGGAATCTAAGTACTAGTGGTGTCTAAGTACCAGTGGAGTCTTAAGTACTAGTGGAGTCTAAGTACCAGTGGAAGCATGCATGAGGGACAAGGGGATACCAGTGCTTAAACATCCAGTGCAATTCAGTTATTTTAGACTGAATCATTTCTGTCACTGTACTGGGCTGTGCAAAACAGTAGTGCTTTTATTGCTTTCATGACAAAATAAAGCTACATTATAAAGCTGTGTGCTTTAATATTCATAAAAAAATATGATTTAATTAAAGTTTCACTGATATAAAAAGAAAAGTTTTTTAAAAATGCAATCATTTGTTGAGTCAGCTTTACATAAAATTTTAAAAAATCATTATATATTGACCATGTGTCACTAATATAAGATGTATAATTAAGCATAAAAATATGAATCGCTTCATACTGTTTCAAATAAATGAATTAAATTGAATTCTAATTAAGGAATGTATTTTTGAAGTTTGAGGCAGCTTAGATACTGAAGTTAAACAGAGAAGCATCAAAAAGCAGTAATTTTTAGATCACACAAGAAACTATTTCCAGCAACTCTTTAATCTTATTACCAAACATACTCACACACACACACATACACGCACATTTGTAACCATACATCGCGTTTGTTTGTTAGTTTGTAAGCATAAATATATATATATATATATATATATATATATATATATATATATGTGTGTGTGTGTGTGTGTGTGTGTGTGTGTGTGTGTGTGTGTGTGTAGATAAAGACAAAATCCACGAAATGCTAAGTAAAGGACGACAGTCGAAAGGCCTTGCAGCACTCCAGTGCTTCTCTTTCCTTCGTGGATTTTGTCTTTATTTATATATATTTTCATCACATTCCATATTTTCGTGATTCAGCTCAATATATATATATATATATATATATATATATATATATATATATATATATATATATATATATATATATATATATATATATATATATATATATATATTGTACTTAATTTATATGAGCATGTGATTCATGAAACAGACACCAAGTGTATGGCAACATTTACAATTTTGGACCCAAGATATTCAGGGGGGGGCAAGATAATTATTATTATTAGTGAAGGATTACTGTCTTATCAAAAAAACCAAGGCTTTCACTCTTCATAAGAAAGAACGCCCACCTGTCAAAAGACCCTCGAGAAATAAAGAATTCATCTCTCCCTGTCGTTCTACATTTTTTTAACTGAATCGTGTTTATGTTCAAGAGTAACGCAGTGTCAGGAATCAAGGTGAAATAAGCTGATTTCCAAATTTGGTAAGTTCACGCTTTTTTGGGGTGAAATTTCACGTTTCCAGTGTTTTTCCTTGATTATGGTGGAATCTGGTTTTTTTTTTTGAATAGTTTCCTGTTTTATTCTCTCAATAACGGTATGGGAAAAGTACTTGTTCTGAAGGAACATTGGTTTGTTTTTGCTGATGGCACTGAACAATAATCTCTCTCTCTCTCTCTCTCTCTCTCTCTCTCTCTCTATATATATATATATATATATATATATATATATATATATATATATATATATATATATATATATATATATATATATATATCAAGAAACTTATTTGACTTCCACAGACTTCTCAGAAACAAAAACCTCCTTCTCTTCCACATCCAATTCCATCCTAATCCATCCCAACACAAGACCCAACAATCAACCAGTCATCCACCTACTCAACCAACCACCTTCAACCATTCAACCATCCAACCACAACAAACCAAACCAAACCACCTTCCTCAATCTGCAGTGTAATCCATCCATCCCAACACAAGACCCACCAATCAACCAGTCATCCATCTACTCAGCCAACAACCAACCACCTTCAACCATTCAACCATCCAGCCACAAACCAAACCAAACCACCTTCCTCAATCTGCAGTGAAGTAACACGCACACACACACCTGGACCCTTGCCTCTGACAAAAGAGTCTTCTCGGCCAGCCTCTCCCTGGTGGCCAGATCAGGGTAGTGGGTCTTCTCGAACTCCTTCTCCAGTTCCTCCAACTGGTCCGCGCTGAAGGTGGTCCGGTTCCGCCGGAATCTGACTTCGTTCGACAGGGCGCTCGAACTCAGGCTCGATGACGTCAGGTGGTGGTGATGATGATGGTGACTCTGAGAGTGAGACTGCTGGTCGCGGCTGGACGGGGAGGAACCTGGAATCATTCCCACGGGAGGGTGTTAGTTTGACTTGAGGTTTCGGCTGAGGATGTTAGTTTAACTGGTTTTAGACTGAGGATGTAAGTTCAGTGATGTTTAGACTGAATTATTCACAGAACTGCTTGATACACTGTGTGACTGAGGATGTTGGTTCACTGACGTTTAGACTGAGGATGTTAGTTAAACTGAAGTTTAGACTGAGGATGTTAGTTCACTGATGTTTAGACTGAGGATGTTAGTTCACTGATGTTTAGACTGAGGGTGTTAGTTCACTGATGTTTAAACTGGGGATGTTAGTTGTTTAGACTGAGTATGTAAGTTCAGTGATGTTAAGACTGAGAATATTAGCTCACTGATGTTTAAACTGAGGATATTAGTTGTTAAGACTGAGGATGTAAGTTCAGTGATGTTTAGGCTGAGAATATTAGTTCACTGATGTTCAGACTGAGGATGTATGTTCAAAAAACTAAAGTAAAACATGCACAAATATGATAATAAAAAGTAAATGAAATACATATATTTATAAAAAAAATCTAAATAAAATCACTGAGGATAATTTATGGCTAAAATTTTAATCACACAAAAAAACTGTCTAAAAATACAATGAATAACTTAAGTCAAATTTACCAAGTTAGTCTGTGTGTCTAATAACAGATTATTTTTAAAAATTCAAACAATTTTGCTCTTTAATTATTATAATTATCATTTATTATTATAATTATATAATTTTTCCCATTTTCAATAAAGAAATTCTAACACGGGTGTTCAAATCAAAGTATAAATCATTATTTATACATTTTTAATATATGAAGATTCAACAGTTTTGCTGTAGATTATTACTCTCTCTCTCTCTCTCTCTCTCTCTCTCTCTCTCTCTCTCTCTCTCTCTCTCTCTCTCTATATTTCTTATAGAAATGAAGGCTCTCCTTTCATTATTAATATTTTTTGTCTGATTTAATCTATTGTACTCGATTTTTAGCCATTTTTAGTTTTCTGTAAAAGAAAACCATTGAGATGGCTATTTGTGTGCCCGTCCGCAATTTTTCTGTCCGCCCTCAAATCTTAAAAACTACTGAGGCTAGAGGGCTGCAAATTGTCTGTTGATCATCCACCCTCCAGTCATCAATCATACCAAACTGCAGCCCTCTAGCCTCCTCAGTGGTTTTTATTTTATTTGAGGTTAAAGTCAGCCATGATCGTGCTTCTGGCAGCGATATAGGACAGGCCACCACAGGACCGTGGTTAAAGTTTCATCGTCCGGGCCCATACAGCATTATACCGAGACCACCGAAAGATAGATCCATTTTCGGCGGTTGGGTAGAATCTAGATTTTGAATTCGACCCCATTCTGTGCCGTAATGGGTCATCAGGCAGAGTTACCATTATGATCTAAAGTTTCTAAACTCTCTCTCTCTCTCTCTCTCTCTCTCTCTCTCTCTCTCTCTCTCTCTCTCTCTCTCTAAAATCTCAGGTTGGTAAAAACAAGAATTCAAATTCGACCCCATTCTGTGCCGAAACAAGTCATCAGACAGAATTACCATTATGATCTAAACTCTCTCTCTCTCTCTCTCTCTCTCTCTCTCTCTCTCTCTCTCTCTCTCTCTCTCTCTCTCTCTCTCTCTACCTGTATTAGGTTATAATAAATAAATCTCAAGTGGGTAAAAACAAGAATTCAAATTCGACCCATTCTATGCTGCAATACAGTAGGTCATCAGACAAAGCAACTATTATGATCTAAACTCTCTCTCTCTCTCTCTCTCAGCCGTGTTTTCTCACCTTCCCCATCAGAATTGGCGTCGGTAGGCGAGGCGGCATCCTTTGAAGAGCTGCTATTGTGATTTGTGGGGTCAGCTGCTGTCATAGGCAGGGCAGCGCTTGAGAAAGGGTTGAGTAGGGCCGGATTGGCCCAGGGGAAAGCGTAAGGATTGTAGAGGCCGTAGCCAGCCGCCCTGGCGAACTCCGCGGCTGCTCTCTCCGCCGCCCGGTTTCTGTGGAATCGAAGAATTGGTGAGAAAGGACGTCGGGATTTCATGGCGTCGTGAACTTGGCTGTGACTTGTTGCACTAATCGTGTCAAATGTGTCATGTCGTCAACATGTCTGTGACTTGTTGCACTAATCGTGGAAAATATGTCGTCAACATGTCTGTGAATTGTTGCAATAATCGTGTAAAGCATGTCCAAAATTTGTTGCACTGATCGTGTAAAATGTGTCATGTTGTAAACATGTCTGTGACTTGTTGCACTGAATCGTGTAAAATATTTCACGTCGTAAACATGTCTGCAACTTGTTGCACTAATGTCACAAACAAGTTAGATACAAGTCGACAACTTATTCGTAGTTATACCCAAGGTTTTTTAAGTATACTCAGGATATATTTGAAAGACCTTCATTTTCCACTTATAGTTGCTGACTTGTATCCAACTTGTTCATGACATCACTTATAGTTGCTGACTTGTATCCAACTTGTTCATGACATCAGCGTTTTACAGAGCCAATAACTTTTACAACTGGGTTTCATTTTCATGCATGTAAAGTGTGGTCAAAGCTATGATTTACAATAAATCAACATATATTAATCATAAAAATATTCTTTGAACAAAGCTGCAAAAAATACATTAATTTTTTTGAAGCATATTCGATGCATAAAATCCATATCATTTAAATAACACATTAAATATTTTGGCATATTCACAATAAAAACAAGATCTAATACAGTATCTACTGTAGAACAAGATGCACTACAATTTTTGTTCGCCAGTTAGTGAATAAAAACATAAGAAATTATAATAATTTCTGAAACGACTCCAGGACAGGATTTTGAGGCCCGGAAGAGACCCACTTCTAGTTCCATGGATTCCCATGCCAATGGTCATTTAAGGTCAGTTTTGTTTCCTGCCAAGGCGAGGGGTCTAGAACCCCTGTACATTAGTCAAGATTTTTTACTGACAGACCCACTTGGCTTCTACAGGGCTGACGAAGAGCAAGAGCCCGTGCCAGCAAAAGACTTAGCATTGAAGACTCTCTTTACCTGAGAATTCTGTTGATGGAGGAAACGGAAGGAGCGGTGGAATTTGTGCAGACGCTTTCCGAGATGAGTTTCTCTCTGATCTCCCAGGCGAAGATGGTCGGGTTCTCTCTCTTGTACTGCTCGATCTTGTTCACCACCTGGGGGGTTGCCACCTTGGGCTTCGAGCCCCCTATCATCCCGGGGGGCCTCAGCGAGCCTGCGAAATGAGGAGGAATTCAGAAGGTTCTCACAGGCAAGCGAGAAGTAGATTTACATGCCAAAGATACAGTGTTACAGAATTCTTGAATGATGATAATTGGAATAACTAACTAAAGTCATTGTAAGAATGTAACAGTGATAACAAATGATAACAAAAATAACACTTAGGCACGACTAAAGTCATTGTAAGAATGTAACTATGATAACAATAATGACATCGTCGACGATAACATCTATAACATCAAGAGGAATAGTTATCAAACACGTATAAATGCACTGAGTTACAAAAGCTGAAGAATAACTCATTATAACATTTTACAAAAATGTGATAAATAGTCATCTTGAGCTGTTACTTAAGGATGAAAGCAACAGCTTAACAGCTTTCAAAATCAACGAAAGCAATGTCTTCCTATTTTCCTGAAATTACATTTCTAAATTACCAAAATTTGACATTCAGAAACAGATTTTAAGTTTAATGAAACTGGATATTGTATTCAAGGCAATTGTAGTATATAAACTATTTCCAGTCCTGTAGCAAAACTGCTGTAACTTATGGTGACAAAAATATCATGGTATTCCGTCTAGGAGACTGAAACATAACCTCATTTTTAATGAATACTGACTACACGGTGGTGTTCAAGTATTCAAATACATAATTTATATATATGGAGAAAAACCCACAGTTATGTATGGGCACAAATATAATTAGAAATAAATCTCTACAGAGAGCTTTCGGAAATCTATTCGATTCCCCCTTTGTAATAATAATAATAATAATAATAATAATAATAATAATAATAATAATAATAATAATAATAATAATAATAATAACTGAAAATTACTCACGAGTCTTGAAATGGAGTAACAAACCCACAGTTATGTACGGGTACAAACATATTTAAAACTAAATCTCTACAGAGAGTTTTCTGGAATCTGTTCGATTCTCCTTTTCAATCCCTAAAGCTCTCTGTACAGGATTAATTTTAAATATAATTGTCCCAGTACATAACTGTGAATTTCTTTCTCCAAAATATACACAGGGTAAACAGTAATCTCTTTGTCAAATAGAGAACACGTGCAAACGGGGTAACAGACACTGTAATTCGTCTACTGCCCTTTTCGACCACAAAATAGATTCTCATCGTGGTACAGCTGACCCTGGGAAAAACAGGTATTCGATCCCATAATGATCTCACGAGAAGGGATTGTCAGATTCTCCCGAATGGAACAAACTACAGAGCATTTCTTTGAACCTTGCTACAGAAGACTCTATTCATTATCTCGTTGCCCTTCAGTTTTAAAGTCAGAACTGCTGCGCAGAGTTTCTAGTGATACGCTTCGGTATTAACAAACGTAATTCAAGACTCTGTGCACATTAGAGAGCACTAAAAATGAAAGTGCAAAATGATTAAGAAAGTAATAATACTGAAAGAACAAAAGGTTACGCTACAAACTTCCATCTGTTCCCACCGTTTCCAGACTAATTTACTTTCATACTAGAATATTTAGCAAACAATATTGGTCACGTTGAGCCAAAATAGCAAAGGCATGTAACAAATGCAAATCAATTATTATTATTATTATTATTATTATTATTATTATTATTATTATTATTATTATTATTATTATTGTTATTGTTGTTGTTGTTGTTATTATTATTATTATTATTATTATTATTATTATTATTATTATTATTATTATTATTATTATTATTCTGAAGATGAACCTTATTCCTATGGAACAAGCCCACCACAGGGGCCATTGACTTGAAATTCAAGCTTCCAAAGAATATGGTGCCCATTAGGAATTGAGAGAAGGTAAAGGGAAATACAGAAAGAAGAGATACAAATTATTAGAAAGAAAAGAAAAGAAAAAAATTATTTAATAAATTTTGACGAACTGGCGTAACCCTTTTTTTTCAAGTTTTCGAGTTTTCCAGTCAAAGTGCCTCAGTTTTTTTTTTATATTCTATAACATATTAAAACATTTCACCTATCTGTGTTGTCAGATTTTCAAAAAAAGAAAAATCCTCAGATCAGCCAGTTGGAAACTCTGTCTGTCAGATTTTCCAGAAGAAAAATTTCTTCAGAAGATGAGCCAATTAGAAGCTCTGAACAGTATCAAGACCTCTGAAACCCATTTCCTCAAATAATTACCGAGAAGTTTGCTCACTGCGCCCTGCTGGGACACCATCTGCTGAGCGAGTTCATACTGACGAAGGGACGGCAGGGAGTACCGCGTGAGGTCTAAGGGCGAAGCCGGCGACGCTGCAGAAGGCGAGGAAGAAGAAGATGATATGCTACTGCGGGTGTACAGGTCTCTCAGAGCTGCCGGGACGGAACCTGGAGAAATAAAAGACAAAAATAAAGCAATAAAATAATACAGTCACGCATGGGAATGGCTGTGAGGACAAAAGAATAACACTGCCTCAGGTACAAACATCTCTCTCTCTCTCTCTCTCTCTCTCTCTCTCTCTCTCTCTCTCTCTCTCTCTCTCTCTTAAAGAGGCTTTTTAGTTTTGATGATAGGTCTCACACGAAAGACACAAGTATTTTCTTATCAGTATCCATAATTATTATTATTATTATTATTATTATTATTATTATTATTATTATTATTATTATTATTCAGAAGACAAACCCTATTCATACGGAACAAGGTTATCAAAGGGGCTATCGACTTGAAATTCAAGCTTCCAAAGAATATTATGTTATTATTATTATTATTATTATTATTATTATTATTATTATTATTATTATTATTATTATTATTCAGAAGATAATGGAACAAGCCCATCAAAGGGGCCACTGACTTGAAATTCAAGCCTCAAAAGAATAGTTCAAAAGAAGAAAAGAAGAAGAAGAAGAAGAAGAAGAAGAAGAAGAAGAAGAAGAAGAAGAAGAAGAAGAAAGAAGAAGGAGGAGGAGGAGGAGGAGGAGGAGGAGGAGGAGGAGGAGGAGGAGGAGGAGTGATCGTTCCGAAGTAATCAAAGAGTAATGTCAATTGGCGATGAAATGAGAGAGCATTGTCTTTCAAAAATTACCTGATCGTTTATCTCTCTCTCTCTCTAATTGGATTCTGTCTACCAGTTGACCTCGATGGTTTCCTAGAAGTCACTCCTTCTGTGTTTTCTCTCCGTGAGATGAGAGCTTTTATGAATATTATCCCTAGAGACTAAATTTGTAGTGGAGGTCGTTATGCTACTGATGAGAGCATTCTACCATGGGGATATGAGGGTAGAAATTTGCTAAATAGGCTTTTTAGTTTTCCGTAAAAAAAACATCTATTGAGATGGCTATCTGTCTGTCCGTTCGCACTTTTTCTGTCAGCCCTCAGATCTTAAAAACTGCTGAGGCTAGAGGGCTGCAAATTGGTATGTTGATCATCCAGCCTCCAGTCATCAAACATACCAAATTGCAGCCCTCTAGCCTCAGTAATTTCTGTTTTATTTAAGGTTAGGAAGGCTATAGGACATGCCACCACCGGGCCGTAGCTGAAATTTTCATGGGCCGTGGCTGAGAGTTTCATACAACATTACACGCTGTACAGAAAGCGCGATTGCGCCGAAGAAACCTCGGCGCATTTTTTACTTGTTTCTTTTCGATCCTGTAAGCAATCCTCTTACAACACTTGTACTTGATGTATTGTCAATCATTCAGGAGATAAGCCAAGCCTTTATTACTGCGGTGGCGAAATTGAAAGATATTTTGAAGGTGACCTTTGGTAAGTCACCAGAAGCTCTTCCCTCTGGGCTGGGAGACATCGCCCCTGACAAATATTCCCAGACCCCTTTGGCAAAGTCCTGAGATGTATGCTAGTATTGCACCAGACCCGGTTTCTTTTTACAATGTCCCTGAGTTAGGTTAGGTTAGGTTGGGTAAAAAGCGAACTCCATAGCAATTTGGGTGTGGGAAACATAATGGGATTATTTTCAAGAAAATTCTATGGTTGGTTTTTAAGATATGGCGTCCCGCTTTTTTCGGGGAAAGGTCCCGGCGGCACTGGGTTACATCCCAGGAGAATGCGACCCGTGGAGGCAGGTAACGTCAGAGTCATCTTCATACAAACACGCTGCGCAGATGCTAATAAACATGCTAATGTTTCTCAATAACCACCGGGAACAGCGAAGGCGATTACAACCCACAAACACCTGCTACTACGGCTGTTGATACAGGTGTCAATTATGGAGCAACAGCGGTCTTGGAGAACAGAAGTTCTGGGCATAAATGTAATTAGAACAAGTGCACCAATGGGGTGTCTAATCAAACAGCTAGATAGACGGACAGGTGTAGGCAGACAGGTGTCCTTTTCATTACGTCTGGGAGACGTAACCGTTCAGGGGCGCGTAACAGATGTATAGTTTTGACAGGTAATTTTTTTTTGTTGGGGTTGGTTGGGGGAGGCAGTTACCTGGAGAATTGAGTTGGGGGCACCTTGAAACGCCCCGTATGACCTGAATGATTCTTCTTGTCGTTTTAACAGAAACACCAGTGTGCAGTAGTAAATGTGCCTCGCTGTCGAACTTCTCCAACGTTCCAGAGGTCCTTCATCCCTCCTCACACCGTTGGACTGTGGAACAAAAGCCTCCCTACTGAGGACGTAGAGCAATTGGAACTTCTTCTTCAGAAGTTCAAGCGTGGAAGCAATGCATTACTATCCTAATACAATTCAACTTGCATCCTGATATTTTACTTACATTTTTATCTATATATTAATTTATTAATTTATCTGTTTTTCTGATACCTGATCTCCCCTTTCTGTATTTCACTTTACCTTCTGTTATTTCTTTCGAATGAACACCATAATATTCTTTGGAAGCTTGAATTTCAAGTCAATGGCCCCTGTGGTGGGCTTGTTCCATATAAGTAGGGTTCATCTTCTGGATAATAATAACCAAAATTTTCAGACTGTTGGAGGGAGGGAAACCAATCAATTAATATTATAATCTATAAATATTATAATACTATAGTTACAGATACGTGACGTCTCAGGATTATACCCGTTTCCTCCCTACGTAGGATTGAGCTAAACAATTAAAGAAAATTGTCTCACGAGATTGCGACTTTTCCCGTACTTGTACGAAGCAATAACTCAGTTGTTATTTTAACTGTAATTCTGTAATTCAGTACAATTTTTTTTATAGATCTGGTATGCAGCAAGCTCATCACTAATTATAACAGCAAATCTCGGTAGCTGGGGATAAAATCATATATACAGTATGTGCAGTATATACTACGACAGTTATTTCAAAACAGACAAGTGTTTTACTAAGGGTTCGATTGCATCAGACACAGAGTGAGTGGATTCTCCATTTTATTTTTTTTTTATTTCTCTTTTAGTTTTCTGCAAAAGAAAACTATTGTGCCGGCTTTGTCTGTCCGTCCGCACTTTATTCTGTCCGCACTTTTTTCTGTCAGCACTTTTTCTGTCCCCACTTTTTTCCCGTCCGCACTTTTTTCTGTCGGAACTTTTTTCTGTCCGCACATTTTCTGCCCGAAATTTTTTCTATCCTCACTTTTTCTGTCCGCACTTTTTCTGTCCGCACTTTTTCTGTCCGCAATTTTTCTGTCCGCCCTCAGATCTTAAAAAATACATAGGCTAGAGGGCTGCAAATTGGTATGTTGATCATCCACCCTCCGATCATCAAACATACCAAATCGCAGCCTTCTAGCCTGAGTAGTTTTTATTTAATTTAAGGTTAAATTTAGCCATAATCGTGCTTCTGGCACCGATATAGGCCAGGCCACCACCGGGCCGTGATTAAAGTTTCATGGACCGCGGCTCATACACCATTGTACCGAGACCACCGAAAGATAGATCTATTTTCGGCGGCCTTGATTATACACTGTAGCGGCTGTACAGAAAAAACGACTGCGCCGAAGAAACTTCGGCGCAATTTTTACTTGTTTTTTGTAGGTCGTCATTCTTGAAAATGGAGAATTTCATTTTCTAAGAGAGAATCTTTTATTTTATACTTTTTTGAAACGAAGAATATGGAGAAAGTTCGCTTTCCTTAAAGATGAAGATAGAAAATAGATACTTTTCTTGAGTGAAATTTCTTGGTGCATCGACAAAGATACAATGAATATCCATTAGTCTTCTTAAAGCTTAAGGATTGTCAGTGTATGTTTATCTATATAAGAATTACTCTGCAGAAAAGGGTCTGATTCTGTCCTTATACACTGAAGTGTTCAATTATCTATTTTTAAAAATAGGAAAACCAAAAATAAGGACTCCTTAGAAGACAGAATACTCCCTTCACTCTCGTCTTTCAAGTTGATCAATCACGTCAGGGGAAAAGGTCTTCCTCCTGAAGAAGGGTTGGCGGCGGGGGGAGATGCCCATTCCCTTCCTGGGGCCCATCATCACCCGGCCCCATCACGGGCGGCATCTGCGCATCAGGACGGGAAAGGGCGAGATTCACAATTTAGGCAAATTGCCGCTTCAGGTATCACGATTAGTGGGTGAATATTCTCCTTTAACACTTTTGATAGATTCATTTTAAATTGCTTTGCCTCCCTCTGCCTCTCCCTGCCTCGTCCTACCTCGCCATACCTCCCGTACCTCGCTCTACCTCTCCTTACCTCTCCGTACCTCCCCTACCTGCCCCTACCTCTCTCTACCTCTCCTCTCCCTACCTCTCCCTTCCTCCCGCTACCTCTCTCTACGTTCCCCTACCTCGCCATACCTCTCCCTACCTCTTCCCTCGCCCTACCTCCCCTTACCTCTCCCTACCTCCCCTTACCTCTCCCTGCCTCTCCTTACCCCTTCCTACCACTCCTTACCTCTCCTAACCTCTCCCTACCTCCTCGCCCTTCTCCCTACCTCTCCCGTCTCCCTATCTCTCCCTATCTCTCCCTACCTCTCCCTACCTCTCCCGTCTCCCTATCTCTCCCTATCTCTCCCTACCTCCCCCTACCTCTCGCTCTCCCTTCCTCCCGCTACCTCTCCCTACCTCGCCCTACCTCTCCCTGCCTCGTCTTACCTCTCCCTACCTCCCCCTACCTCACACACACACACACACACTCTCTGCAGAAGCAGCAGCGGCGAGTAATTTCGCAAATAGGACACCCGTATTTACACCATTATCGGAAAGCTCGACGACCATCTTCAGTTTTGATAACCCCGGTATTTCGCTTCCTCTCGCCCACCCCCTCCCCCCTCCCCCCTTCCCCAGATAACCCCCACCCCCGTCGGCGAAATGATGGATGTCGGAGGCGAGAGATTGTGCAATTTCGGATAATTTTATGTAATCAGTCATTCTGTCTGCGCACACACACGCCTGTCCGTCATCAGACGCATACCGGCGCAGGCGAGCAGCGGGGAAAGAAAGGTTTATGGGACCAGCTGCGGGTGACGTGTTTTTCGGGGAAAGGGTTCGGCAGCAAAAGCAGCGGCTGTGGGCGGGCCGAGAGGTTTTTTGGGGAGGGGTGGGGGGGCTGCTTTTTCGGAGCACTGATTCTTCCGTTGCTTCCTCGTCTCGATGTCGCCTTTTCGTTCTTCTTCGCGGGCGTGTATGACCGTGATATTTGTCAAGTGATTATAATGCAAAATTATAATATAAACTCACGTAATTATAATACAGAATTGTTGCACGAACTCACGTAATTGTAATATAAAATCACGTAATTATAATACAAAATCATAATACAAACTCAGGTAATTATAATATAAAATCACGTAATTATAATACAAAATTATGATATAAACTCACGTAATTATAATGCAGAATTGTTGCACGAACTCACGTAATTGTAATATAAAATCACGTAATTATAATACAATATTATAATACAAACTCACGTAATTATAATATAAAATCACGTAATTATTATACAAAATTATTATAAAAACTCATGTAATTGTAATATAAAATCACGTCATATTGATACAAAATTATAATATGAACTCACGTAATCATAATATAAACTCACGTCATTATAATACAGAATTATTGTACGAACTCACGTAATTGTAATATAAAATCATGTATTTATAATACAAAATTATAATGCAAAATCAAATAATTATAATACAAAATTATGATACAAAATCACGTGATTATAAGACAAAATTACAATATAAACCCACGTAACTATAATACAAAATTATGATTCAAAATCATGTAATTATAACACAAAATCACGTGATTTTAATACAATTATAATACAAAACCACGTGATTATAAGACAAAATTACAATCAAATCAGATCTTTCATTTCAAGAGTCCCTTACGGCCCATGAAACTTTAACCACAGCCCGGTGGCGGCCTGTCCTATATCGTTGCCAGAAGCAAGATTATGGCTAACTATAACCTTAAATAAAATAAAAACTACTGAGGCTAGAGGGCTGTAACTTGGTATGTTTGATGACTGGAGGGTGGATGATCAACATACCAATTTGCAGCCCTCTAGCCTTAGCAGTTTTCAAGATCTGAGGGCGGACAGAAAAAGTGCGGACAGACAAAGCCGGCACAATAGTTTTCTTTCACAGAAAACTGAAAAAAACCTCACGATTGAAAAACCTTCGAGGAATTATCCGAAACGAAGACAAAACAAAATGGAGTCTGTCATGTCAGGACAAGACTGACAGACTAATCACTAATCACGAGACGAAGGAACGAGATGGTGGAATTCATCAAACGCACTGATCCCCAGAACTGACGGTTGATAGATTGCGTTCCCTCTTGCGTCCATCTATCATGTCCTCTGTCAGACCAGAAGATTCATCCGCGGACTTTTGTCCGCTGCATCAGCCATCAATAATGGGAAAAGCGATTTCCCCCCCCCTAATCATCATCTGATTTTTCTAGTCCCGGTTCGTGTCAGTGAAGCTTCGGACTTGATTCGAAACTAGGACTAGCAAATTGGGTTCCCGCAACTAAGAGAATCTCTCTCAACACAGATACAATGAGTTTCTAGCAAATGAGTTTCATGGGCCGTAGCTGGAAGTTTCATACAGCATTATACACTGTACAGAAAACTCCGTTGAGCCGAAGAAACTTTTTTTTTTTTAAGTTTCTTATTTTTTCCAGACAAAGTGTCTCTTAGTTTTTGATAGAATGTAACCTCAAAATTTCAGTTGTCCGAATTGGTAGATTTCCCAACAAAATTCCCTCAGAAGATGAGCTAATCAAAAGCTCTGATAATGCGAATTATTATTATTATTATTATTATTATTATTATTATTATTATTATTATTATTATTATTATTATTATTATTATTATTATTATTATTCAGAAGATGAACCCTATTCATATGGAACAAGCTCACCAAAGGGGCCACTGACTTGAAATTCAAGTTTCCTTAGAATATACTGTTTTTATTATTATTATTATTATTATTATTATTATTATTATTATTATTATTATTATTATTATTATTATTATTCAGAAGATGAACCCTATTCATATGGAACAAGCGCACCAAAGGGGCCACTGACTTGAAATTCAAGCTTCCGAAGAATATTACGGTGTTCATCACGCTCTCTCATAGGCCGTACTCCAAACGCGCGTGTGTAATTATTAAGGTACCTAAAAATAACCAACCTCCGCTTTGCCTCAAAGCAAGCAGAGATTGATAAATGGCAGGCTTCAGTAGCACCTACCAAAGCACTTGAACTACATACACGAACTGTAAGCTACTAGATAATTAATGGCCTCCGCTGCTCGCCGCAACTTCATGCATGATTGATTGCTTTTGCAAGCAACTTTACCTGAAGCCTTTGAGTCTAAATCATTCGTATGTATTTCGCATTTATTCTGTAGATTTTTAACCTTCACGTCTACCAGAGAACGGGTTATTTTCCAAAGCCCGAAATATTATGATTGACTCATTGACTTGTTGACAAAGCTTGATGTCAATTTCGGGTCTATTTTGTATGATTGATGTGCGTAGATTTTTTCAAAACAAAGTTCATAGGAAAACTCGTATATACTCAAGTACTGTAATATACAGCAGTAATCTAGTGACGTTACTAGATGGATTACTAAAATGCGTTTATTGCTTATATTGTTTGTTCATTCGAAAACAATAAACGACGATGTCAACAAAAAGATGGACGAGTGAATGAACAGAGGTAATATGCAGCTTTCGTCTAGCCCAGTGGGATATAAAATTTAAGGTTCAAATCTATGTACAGGAGGTTATTCTTGATGCAAAGGGGTTCCTCTTGAAAATAAACTGTGCCAGTAGTGATAATAATGATTATTTTCAAGAAAATTCTATGGTTAGTTTTTAAGATATAGCGTCCCGCTTTTTTTCAGGGAAAGGTCCCGGTACTCGGTTAGTTTAGGTTAGGTTAGGTTAGATTAGATTGGGATTAGAAGGGTATTTCGGGTGTGGGAAATCATAATGAAATTATTTTCAAGAAAATTCTGTGGTTAGTTTTTAAGATATGACATCCCGCTTTTTTTCAGGGGAAGGTCTCGGTACTCGGTTAGGTTAGGTTAGTTTAGATTAGATTAGATTGTGTTAAACACGGTAATTTGTGTGTGGGAAACATAATGAGACTATTTTCAAAAAAATTCTATGGTTATTTTTTAAGATATGGCATCCCACTTTTTTCAAGGAAATGTCCCGTACTCGGTTACATCCCGGGAAATTGCAGCCGGGAGCATCGCCAAACATGTGTGGTGAAGGACTGATTGCTTTCTTAAAGAACAGCCGTTTCCAGAGGAAACATCAGGGCTGCTTCGCTGAATCATTCTGGAAGCGTAAATGCAGTAAATCATGACAGAATTTCTCTCCGCAGTGGATAGACCATTTGTTAATCCGCTGCTAACAGCAATTACATCACTTGAACCTGTGTTCCAATTCTGTCCACATCAGATGCATTATATTACTCCACGTAAATCAATTTAGTTATGCCCAAAGGCCTGAGAGCTTTCAAGAGATAAAGAAAAAGATTAAAAAAAAGGCTTTGATTCATAGATCAGAAATTCCCTTTGCACCAGTTTTTTTTTTTTTTTTGGTAGGAGGCTGGGTCTTCCTCGTCATTGAACTGAACTGAATATGGAATTTAGACCAAAGGCCAAGCACTGGGACCAATGAGGCTATTCAACGCTGAAACGGAAATTGACAGCAAGAGTTTGAAAGGTGTAACAGGAGGAAAACCTCAAAGTTGCACCCATGAATCAGTTGTTAGGAGAGGGTGGAAAGCAAGATGGAAGAAAAAGAATGTGAAACGAGGTACAGTGAAAGGAACGAAAGGGGTTGCAGCTAGGGGTCGAAGGCACGATTTAAAGAACCTTAAGTAATGCCTACAGTGCACCGCATGAGGTAGCACTGACGGGACTACCTCCCTCGTCTTGCAAAGCAGAGTTTTGACCCCACCCGAGAAGTTTGCAAGTCTGGCTCCTCGTAACATCAATTTCATCCTGGGAATTGTCGCTTGCTTCGTTCATTCGGGACAGGACGCAATAATTCCTGAGATGATTTATTGCCCTCTCGAGATTAGAGAGGGAAGGGTTTCGTGCTCATTTCTTCAGGCCAAATTTTGAGAGCTTAGCTTTTACTGTAGTTTAGTCTGGATGAATTTTGAGAACTTGGGTTTTACTGTAGTTCTTTTGTTCTCTGATAGTCGAGAGAAGGATAACAATACTGTGATAATGATAGTTGCGTCAGTTCTAGTAGAAGGGTCGTGAATTTATCCATGTTAATGGAATGCGTATGTGTGTGTGTATGTGTATGTGTGCATTACTGAAACCTTACCACAAACCTTTGAAAACCTCGGTAAGAAAATGAACCTATGAGCCGATTTTCATGAAAATGGGTGGCTTCAGTAAAAAAAAATTAATACTATATTCTTGTTCCTTTTGGTAAGCTAAGGATAAACTCGATAACTCCCACCGCATCAACTTCTTTCAGCTGCACAGATGCATCATCAGCAGTGCTTCGATACCCCTTTACATATTCTGCGCCGGTCATCTTTCTTTCCAACGCAGTATCTCAGTTCCTGGGCATGAACACTTTATTCTAACACTTAGGACACTTCTTACAACTCAGGATTCTCTAGCTCATATTCTTGTCCCCGAAGACTTCTAGACTGTCGTTGTAAACGGCTTATTCTCTTCCATTCTCTCGACATGACCGGAGCACTTCTGAGTACTCTGCTCCACCTTAAATTCATGCTAACCTTGTCTCAAGCTTTTGTGCTCCTTGAAAGGGATATTTCCTAGATAGGGACCCCAAGCAAAGTTTGGGGGTCGTTATCTAAGACTAATATTTCTAGGGGGTCATTTACAGTCTTTTGTTTATGTTTTTGCGGAAATCCCCAACGGGATGGTACTAAACACGCCTCAAAAGTGGATACATACCAGGTTAAACCCTTTGGGGTCACTATCTAGGAAAGATCCCTAGGAAGTTCTCAAACTTTAAATGTTCTTTCTCCAGATTGATAAATGCACAGCTCATCTCAGTAGTCCATTAGAAGCCTTTCTTATCTCAAGAACTAGCACGTTAGATTCTTGTTCTTGTCCAGACTTCACTCTTCTATCATTCTAAGCACCAGCCATTGAGGCTTGACTAGGTTGTTGCCTAGTTTTGCCCCAAACCAGTCACTCTTTCGCCCACATAAGTTTCTTCGAACTAAGAGACTTTTAACTGTTTTTTTTTAACCAAACTTCAGCTATGCTTTGAGCCTTTCATATACTCCTGAAAATCGGTTGGGTCTTTCATATACTCCTGAAAATCGGTTGGATTTTCCTGCAGATTTTCTTGCAACACGGATGAATATTTCCAGGATCTTTATTGCGCTGTACATCATTTTGCCGAAGAATAGAAGTGCGATTTGCGCATTCTACAAAAAAAAAAAAAAAAAAAAAAACATTCTCCGCAACTGCATTCATCCAAGGCAGTTACGAGTTCTATATAAAAGTCTAATCTTGCTCTGCCGAATCCCACAATAACTCACGCCCGGACAAAGCGCGAGGAAGGAAGGTTCCTGATATAACGACGTGAAACCTTTTTGCAAGTTGCGGCGTAATGGCGGAGCAGTTGTGATCACCATTTGCGGTGAAAGCTTTTTCATCATATTTCACGCGATTTTCGCATTCCGCTTTGTGTCGCAGCTTAGGGAAATGCAACACTCGCGGCTGATATCCTATTCCGTCCTGTCCCCCTGGGTAAGACGAATAAACAAGCAAACAATGCGCCGAAGCGTATAATGCTGATGCTGAAATTCTCGGCCACGGTTCATGTAACACCTGGGGAAGACGAATGAACAAGAAACAGTCAAGCGAATCGGTTTTCAGGTGGAAACTTTCAGCCACGGCCCATCCTTACCCGCGGCCATCAGCGACGGTCAGGTGGTGGCACGATTATATCGCTGCCAGATAGCTTTAACCTTAAATCAAATCAAAACTACTGAGGAGGCTAGAGGGCTGCAATTTGGTATGTTTGATGACTGGAGAGTGGATGATCAACATATCAATTTGCAGCCCTCTAGCCTCAGTAGTTTTTAAGATCTGAGGGCGGACAGAAAAAGTGCGGACAGAATAAAGCGCGGACGGACAGACAAAGCCGGCACAATAGTTTTCTTTTACAGAAAACTAATAAAAATTCAGAATCATTTTCCTCCCAACTTGCATTCGGCTATGTGTCCTAACGTACACAGAGCCTTTTGGATAAACCAATCCACAGTTGTGTATAGGTACAGATATATTTTTAAATGAATCTCTGCAGAGATCTTTCGGGAATCTGATTGATTCACCTTTTTAATAATAATAATAATAATAATAATAATAATAATAATAATAATAATAATAAAAAATACTGTAGCGTGAGTCTTGACATGGAGAACCAAATTCACATTTTTAATTATTATTATTATTATTATTATTATTATTATTATTATTATTATTATTATTATTATTATTATTATTATTATAAAGGGGACTCGATCAGATTCACGAAACTTCTCTGTACAGATCATTTTCAGATCTATTTGTCCCCATACACAACTGTGGATTTGTTATTATTATTATTATTATTATTATTATTATTATTATTATTA